>NW_026912191.1:2500-250000 GCF_963662255.1 Cinclus cinclus
CTGCCTCCTCCTCCAAACCTGGTTGCCATCGGAGGCCCAAACGCGCCCTACAAAACGACATCTGCCAAGTGGGCTCTTGAGTTTGGCTTCTTGCGGAAAAGTGCCTCCTTTCAAAGCCAACATGCCTAACTTGAATGCGGCCCATGCAGGGCTTTTGCTTCAAAAATTCCATATGGACGAGGATTTCTCCCAGACCAAAGCTGCCCCCTCCTCCAAACCTGGCTGCCATCGGAGGCCCAAACGCGCCCTACAAAATGACATCTGCCAAGTGGGCTCTTGAGTTTGGCTTCCTGGGGAAAAGTGCCTCCTTTCGGAGCCAACTTGCCTGCGGCCCGTCCTGGGCTTTTGCCTACAAAAATTCCATAAGGACGAGGATTTCTCCCAGACCAAAGCTGCCTCCTCCTCCAAACCTGGCTGCCATCGGAGGCCCAAACGCGCCCTACAAAACGACATCTGCCAAGTGGGCTCTTGAGTTTGGCTTCTTGCGGAAAAGTGCCTCCTTTCAAAGCCAACATGCCTAACTTGAATGCGGCCCATGCAGGGCTTTTGCTTCAAAAATTCCATATGGACGAGGATTTCTCCCAGACCAAAGCTGCCCCCTCCTCCAAACCTGGCTGCCATCGGAGGCCCAAACGCGCCCTACAAAATGACATCTGCCAAGTGGGCTCTTGAGTTTGGCTTCCTGGGGAAAAGTGCCTCCTTTCGGAGTCAACTTGCCTGCGGCCCGTCCTGGGCTTTTGCCTACAAAAATTCCATAAGGACGAGGATTTCTCCCAGACCAAAGCTGCCCCCTCCTCCAAACCTGGCTGCCATCGGAGGCCCAAACGCGCCCTACAAAATGACATGTGCATTGTGGGTTCTTGAGTTTGGCTTCTTGGGGAAAAGTGTCTCCTTTCAAAGCCAACATGCCTAACTTGCCTGCGGCCCGTCCTGGGCTTTTGAGTACAAAAATTCCATAAGGACGAGGATTCCTCCCAGACCAAAGCTGCCCCCTCCTCCAAACCTGGCTGCCATCGGAGGCCCAAACGCGCCCTACAAAATGACATCTGCCAAGTGGGCTCTTGAGTTTGGCTTCTTGGGGAAAAGTGACTCCTTTCAAAACCAACTTGCCGGCGTCCCGTCCCGGACTTTTGCTTCAAAAATTCCATAAGGACGAGGATTCCTCCCAGACCAAAGCTGCCCCCTCCGCCAAACCTGGCTGCCATCGGAGGCCCAAACGCGCCCTACAAAATGACATCTGCCAAGTGGGCTCTTGAGTTTGGCTTCTTGGGGAAAAGTGCCTCCTTTCGGAGCCAACTTGCCTGCGGCCCGTCCTGGGCTTTTGCCTACAAAAATTCCATAAGGACGAGGATTTCTCCCAGACCAAAGCTGCCCCCTCCTCCAAACCTGGCTGCCATCGGAGGCCCAAACGCGCCCCACAAAATGACACCTGCATTGAGGGTTCTTGAGTTTGGCTTCCTGGGGAAAAATGCCTCCGTTCGGAGTCAACTTGCCTGCGGCCCATGCAGGGCTTTTGCCTACAAAAATTCCATAAGGACGAGGATTTCTCCCAGACCAAAGCTGCCCCCCCCTCCAAACCTGGCTGCCATCGGAGGCCCAAACGCGCCCTACAAAATGACACCTGCCAAGTGGGCTCTTGAGTTTGGCTTCTTGGGGAAAAGTGCCTCCTTTCAAAGCCAACTTGCCTGCGGCCCGTCCTGGGCTTTTCCCTACAAAAATTCCATAAGGACGAGGATTTCTCCCAGACCAAAGCTGCCCCCTCCTCCAAACCTGGCTGCCATCGGAGGCCCAAACGCGCCCTATAAAATGACATCTGCCAAGTGGGCTCTTGAGTTTGGCTTCTTGCGGAAAAGTGCCTCCGTTCAAAGCCAACTTGCCTAACTTGCCTGCGGCCCGTGCTGGGCTTTAGACTACAAAAATTCCATAAGGATGAGGATTTCTCCCAGACCAAAGCTGCCCCCTCCTCCAAACCTGGCTGCCATCAGAGGCCCAAACGCGCCCCACAAAATGACATCTGCATTGAGGGTTCTTGAGTTTGGCTTCTTGGGGAAAAGTGCCTCCTTTCGGAGCCAACTTGCCTAACTTGCCTGCGGCCCGTCCTGGGCTTTTGCCTCCAAAAATTCCAGAAGGACGAGGATTTCTCCCAGGCCAAAGCTGCCCCCTCCTCCAAACCTGGCTGCCATCGGAGGCCCAAACGCGCCCTAGAAAATGACACCTGCCAAGTGGGCTCTTGAGTTTGGCTTCTTGGGGAAAAGTGACTCCTTTCAAAACCAACATGCCTGTGTCCCGTCCCGGGCTTTTGCTACAAAAATTCCATAAGGACGAGGATTCCTCCCAGACCAAAGCTGCCCCCTCCTCCAAACTTGGCTGCCATCGGAGGCCCAAACGCGCCCTACAAAATGACATCTGCCAAGTGGGCTCTTGAGTTTGGCTTCCTGGGGAAAAGTGCCTCCTTTCGGAGTCAACTTGCCTGCGGCCCATGCAGGGCTTTTGCCTACAAAAATTCCATAAGGACGAGGATTTCTCCCAGACCAAAGCTGCCCCCTCCTCCAAACCTGGCTGCCATCGGAGGCCCAAACGCGCCCTACAAAATGACACCTGCCAAGTGGGCTCTTGAGTTTGGCTTCTTGGGGGAAAGTGCCTCCTTTCAAAGCCAACTTGCCTGCGGCCCGTCCTGGGCTTGTGCCTACAAAAATTCCATAAGGACGAGGATTTCTCCCAGAACAAAGCTGCCCCCTCCTCCAAACCTGGCTGCCATCGGAGGCCCAAACGCGCCCTACAAAATGACATCTGCCAAGTGGGCTCTTGAGTTTGGCTTCTTGCGGAAAAGTGCTTCCTTTCGGAGCCAAAATGCCTAACTTGCCTGCGGCCCGTCCTGGGCTTTTGCCTCCAAAAATTCCATAAGGACGAGGATTTCTCCCAGACCAAAGCTGCCCCCTCCTCCAAACCTGGCTGCCATCGGAGGCCCAAACGCGCCCTACAAAATGACACCTGCCAAGTGGGCTCTTGAGTTTGGCTTCTTGGGGAAAAGTGCCTCCTTTCGGAGCCAACTTGCCTAACTAGCCTGCGGCCCGTGCTGGGCTTTTGCCTACAAAAATTCCAGAAGGACGAGGATTTCTCCCAGACCAAAGCTGCCCCCTCCTCCAAACCTGGCTGCCATCGGAGGCCCAAACGCGCCCTACAAAATGACATCTGCCAAGTGGGTTCTTGAGTTTGGCTTCTTGGGGAAAAGTGCCTCCTTTCATAGCCAACTTGCCTAACTTGCCTGCGGACAGTCGTGGGCTTTTGCCAACAAAAATTCCATAAGGACGAGGATTTCTCCCAGACCAAAGCTGCCCCCTCCTCCAAACCTGGCTGCCATCGGAGGCCCAAACGCGCCCTACAAAATGACACCTCCCAAGTGGGCTCTTGAGTTTGGCTTCTTGGGGAAAAGTGCCTCGTTTCGGAGTCAACTTGCCTGCGGCCCGTCCTGGTCTTTTGCCTACAAAAATTCCATAAGGACGAGGATTTCTCCCAGACCAAAGCTGCCCCCTCCTCCAAACCTGGCTGCCATCAGAGGCCCAAACGCGCCCCACAAAATGACATCTGCCAAGTGTGCTCTTGAGTTTGGCTTCTTGGGGAAAAGTGCCTCCTTTCGGAGCCAACTTGCCTAACTTGCCTGCGGCCCGTCCTGGGCTTTTGCCTCCAAAAATTCCAGAAGGACGAGGATTTCTCCCAGACCAAAGCTGCCCCCTCCTCCAAACCTGGCTGCCATCGGAGGCCCAAACGCGCCCCACAAAATGACACCTGCATTGAGAGTTCTTGAGTTTGGCTTCCTGGGGAAAAGTGCCTCCTTTCGGAGTCAACTTGCCTGCGGCCCATGCAGGGCTTTTGCCTACAAAAATTCCATAAGGACGAGGATTTCTCCCAGACCAAAGCTGCCCCCTCCTCCAAACCTGGCTGCCATCGGAGGCCCAAACGTGCCCTACAAAATGACACCTGCCAAGTGGGCTCTTGAGTTTGGCTTCTTGGGTGGAAGTGCCTCGTTTCAAAGCCAACTTGCCTGCGGCCCGTCCTGGGCTTTTGCCTACAAAAATTCCATAAGGACGAGGATTTCTCCCAGACCAAAGCTGCCCCCTCCTCCAAACCTGGCTGCCATCGGAGGCCCAAACGCGCCCTATAAAATGACATCTGCCAAGTGGGCTCTTGAGTTTGGCTTCTTGCGGAAAAGTGCCTCCGTTCAAAGCCAACTTGCCTAACTAGCCTGCGGGCCGTGCTGGGCTTTAGACTACAAAAATTCCATAAGGACGAGGATTTCTCCCAGACCAAAGCTGCCCCCTCCTCCAAACCTGGCTGCCATCAGAGGCCCAAACGCGCCCCACAAAATGACATCTGCATTGAGGGTTCTTGAGTTTGGCTTCTTGGGGAAAAGTGCCTCCTTTCGGAGCCAACTTGCCTAACTTGCCTGCGGCCCGTCCTGGGCTTTTGCCTCCAAAAATTCCAGAAGGACGAGGATTTCTCCCAGGCCAAAGCTGCCCCCTCCTCCAAACCTGGCTGCCATCGGAGGCCCAAACGCGCCCTAGAAAATGACACCTGCCAAGTGGGCTCTTGAGTTTGGCTTCTTGGGGAAAAGTGACTCCTTTCAAAACCAACATGCCTGTGTCCCGTCCCGGGCTTTTGCTACAAAAATTCCATAAGGACGAGGATTCCTCCCAGACCAAAGCTGCCCCCTCCTCCAAACTTGGCTGCCATCGGAGGCCCAAACGCGCCCTACAAAATGACATCTGCCAAGTGGGCTCTTGAGTTTGGCTTCCTGGGGAAAAGTGCCTCCATTCGGAGTCAACTTGCCTGCGGCCCATGCAGGGCTTTTGCCTACAAAAATTCCATAAGGACGAGGATTTCTCCCAGACCAAAGCTGCCCCCTCCTCCAAACCTGGCTGCCATCGGAGGCCCAAACGCGCCCTACAAAATGACACCTGCCAAGTGGGCTCTTGAGTTTGGCTTCTTGGGGGAAAGTGCCTCCTTTCAAAGCCAACTTGCCTGCGGCCCGTCCTGGGCTTGTGCCTACAAAAATTCCATAAGGACGAGGATTTCTCCCAGAACAAAGCTGCCCCCTCCTCCAAACCTGGCTGCCATCGGAGGCCCAAACGCGCCCTACAAAATGACATCTGCCAAGTGGGCTCTTGAGTTTGGCTTCTTGCGGAAAAGTGCTTCCTTTCGGAGCCAAAATGCCTAACTTGCCTGCGGCCCGTCCTGGGCTTTTGCCTCCAAAAATTCCAGAAGGACGAGGATTTCTCCCAGGCCAAAGCTGCCCCCTCCTCCAAACCTGGCTGCCATCGGAGGCCCAAACGCGCCCTACAAAATGACACCTGCCAAGTGGGCTCTTGAGTTTGGCTTCTTGGGGAAAAGTGCCTCCTTTCGGAGCCAACTTGCCTAACTAGCCTGCGGCCCGTGCTGGGCTTTTGCCTGCAAAAATTCCATAAGGACGAGGATTTCTCCCAGACCAAAGCTGCCCCCTCCTCCAAACCTGGCTGCCATCGGAGGCCCAAACGCGCCCTACAAAATGACATCTGCCAAGTGGGTTCTTGAGTTTCGCTTCTTGGGGAAAAGTGCCTCATTTCATAGCCAACTTGCCTAACTTGCCTGCGGACAGTCCTGGGCTTTTGCCAACAAAAATTCCATAAGGACGAGGATTTCTCCCAGACCAAAGCTGCCCCCTCCTCCAAACCTGGCTGCCATCGGAGGCCCAAACGCGCCCTACAAAATGACACCTCCCAAGTGGGCTCTTGAGTTTGGCTTCTTGGGGAAAAGTGCCTCCTTTCGGAGTCAACTTGCCTGCGGCCCGTCCTGGTCTTTTGCCTACAAAAATTCCATAAGGACGAGGATTTCTCCCAGACCAAAGCTGCCCCCTCCTCCAAACCTGGCTGCCATCAGAGGCCCAAACGCGCCCCACAAAATGACATCTGCCAAGTGTGCTCTTGAGTTTGGCTTCTTGGGGAAAAGTGCCTCCTTTCGGAGCCAACTTGCCTAACTTGCCTGCGGCCCGTCCTGGGCTTTTGCCTCCAAAAATTCCAGAAGGACGAGGATTTCTCCCAGACCAAAGCTGCCCCCTCCTCCAAACCTGGCTGCCATCGGAGGCCCAAACGCGCCCCACAAAATGACACCTGCATTGAGAGTTCTTGAGTTTGGCTTCCTGGGGAAAAGTGCCTCCTTTCGGAGTCAACTTGCCTGCGGCCCATGCAGGGCTTTTGCCTACAAAAATTCCATAAGGACGAGGATTTCTCCCAGACCAAAGCTGCCCCCTCCTCCAAACCTGGCTGCCATCGGAGGCCCAAACGCGCCCTACAAAATGACATCTGCATTGAGGGCTCTTGAGTTTGGCTTCTTGGGTGGAAGTGCCTCCTTTCAAAGCCAACTTGCCTGCGGCCCGTCCTGGGCTTTTGCCTACAAAAATTCCATAAGGATGAGGATTTCTCCCAGACCAAAGCTGCCCCCTCCTCCAAACCTGGCTGCCATCGGAGGCCCAAACGCGCCCTACAAAATGACATCTGCCAAGTGGGCTCTTGAGTTTGGCTTCTTGCGGAAAAGTGCCTCCGTTCAAAGCCAACTTGCCTAACTTGCCTGCGGACAGTCGTGGGCTTTTGCCAACAAAAATTCCATAAGGACGAGGATTTCTCCCAGACCAAAGCTGCCCCCTCCTCCAAACCTGGCTGCCATCGGAGGCCCAAACGCGCCCTACAAAATGACACCTCCCAAGTGGGCTCTTGAGTTTGGCTTCTTGGGGAAAAGTGCCTCCTTTCGGAGTCAACTTGCCTGCGGCCCGTCCTGGTCTTTTGCCTACAAAAATTCCATAAGGACGAGGATTTCTCCCAGACCAAAGCTGCCCCCTCCTCCAAACCTGGCTGCCATCAGAGGCCCAAACGCGCCCCACAAAATGACATCTGCCAAGTGTGCTCTTGAGTTTGGCTTCTTGGGGAAAAGTGCCTCCTTTCGGAGCCAACTTGCCTAACTTGCCTGCGGCCCGTCCTGGGCTTTTGCCTCCAAAAATTCCAGAAGGACGAGGATTTCTCCCAGACCAAAGCTGCCCCCTCCTCCAAACCTGGCTGCCATCGGAGGCCCAAACGCGCCCCACAAAATGACACCTGCATTGAGAGTTCTTGAGTTTGGCTTCCTGGGGAAAAGTGCCTCCTTTCGGAGTCAACTTGCCTGCGGCCCATGCAGGGCTTTTGCCTACAAAAATTCCATAAGGACGAGGATTTCTCCCAGACCAAAGCTGCCCCCTCCTCCAAACCTGGCTGCCATCGGAGGCCCAAACGCGCCCTACAAAATGACATCTGCATTGAGGGCTCTTGAGTTTGGCTTCTTGGGTGGAAGTGCCTCCTTTCAAAGCCAACTTGCCTGCGGCCCGTCCTGGGCTTTTGCCTACAAAAATTCCATAAGGACGAGGATTTCTCCCAGACCAAAGCTGCCCCCTCCTCCAAACCTGGCTGCCATCGGAGGCCCAAACGCGCCCTACAAAATGACATCTGCCAAGTGGGCTCTTGAGTTTGGCTTCTTGCGGAAAATTGCCTCCGTTCAAAGCCAACTTGCCTAACTAGCCTGCGGCCCGTGCTGGGCTTTAGACTACAAAAATTCCATAAGGACGAGGATTTCTCCCAGACCAAAGCTGCCCCCTCCTCCAAACCTGGCTGCCATCAGAGGCCCAAACGCGCCCCACAAAATGACATCTGCATTGAGGGTTCTTGAGTTTGGCTTCTTGGGGAAAAGTGCCTCCTTTCAAAACCAACTTGCCTGTGTCCCGTCCCGGGCTTTTGCTACAAAAATTCCATAAGGACGAGGATTCCTCCCAGACCAAAGCTGCCCCCTCCTCCAAACCTGGCTGCCATCGGAGGCCCAAACGCGCCCTACAAAATGACACCTGCCAAGTGGGCTCTTGAGTTTGGCTTCTTGGGGAAAAGTGCCTCCTTTCGGAGTCAACTTGCCTGCGGCCCATGCAGGGCTTTTGCCGACAAAAATTCCATAAGGACGAGGATTTCTCCCAGACCAAAGCTGCCCCCTCCGCCAAACCTGGCTGCCATCGGAGGCCCAAACGCGCCCTACAAAATGACACCTGCCAAGTGGGCTCTTGAGTTTGGCTACTTGGGGGAAAGTGCCTCCTTTCAAAGCCAACTTGCCTGCGGCCCGTCCTGGGCTTGTGCCTACAAAAATTCCATAAGGACGAGGATTTCTCCCAGACCAAAGCTGCCCCCTCCTCCAAACCTGGCTGCCATCGGAGGCCCAAACGCGCCCTACAAAATGACATCTGCCAAGTGGGCTCTTGAGTTTGGGTTCTTGGGGAAAAGTGCTTCCTTTCGGAGCCAAAATGCCTAACTTGCCTGCGGCCCGTCCTGGGCTTTTGAGTACAAAAATTCCAGAAGGACGAGGATTTCTCCCAGACCAAAGCTGCCCCCTCCTCCAAACCTGGCTGCCATCAGAGGCCCAAACGCGCCCTACAAAAGGACATCTGCATTGTGGGTTCTTGAGTTTGGCTTCTTGGGGAAAAGTGCCTCCTTTCAAAGCCAACTTGCCTAACTTGCCTGCGGCCCGTCCTGGGCTTTTGAGTACAAAAATTCCATAAGGACGAGGATTTCTCCCAGACCAAAGCTGCCCCCTCCTCCAAACCTGGCTGCCATCGGAGGCCCAAACGCGCCCTACAAAATGACATCTGCCAAGTGGGCTCTTGAGTTTGGCTTCTTGGGGAAAAGTGCCTCCTTTCGGAGTCAACTCGCCGGCGGCCCATGCAGGGCTTTTGCCTACAAAAATTCCATAAGGACGAGGATTTCTCCCAGACCAAAGCTGCCCCCTCCTCCAAACCTGGCTGCCATCGGAGGCCCAAACGCGCCCTACAAAATGACACCTGCCAAGTGGGCTCTTGAGTTTGGCTTCTTGGGGAAAAGTGCCTCCTTTCGGAGCCAACTTGCCTAACTAGCCTGCGGCCCGTGCTGGGCTTTTGCCTACAAAAATTCCAGAAGGACGAGGATTTCTCCCAGACCAAAGCTGCCCCCTCCTCCAAACCTGGCTGCCATCGGAGGCCCAAACGCGCCCCACAAAATGACACCTGCATTGAGAGTTCTTGAGTTTGGCTTCCTGGGGAAAAGTGCCTCCTTTCGGAGTCAACTTGCCTGCGGCCCATGCAGGGCTTTTGCCTCCAAAAATTCCATAAGGACGAGGATTTCTCCCAGACCAAAGCTGCCCCCTCCTCCAAACCTGGCTGCCATCGGAGGCCCAAACGTGCCCTACAAAATGACACCTGCCAAGTGGGCTCTTGAGTTTGGCTTCTTGGGTGGAAGTGCCTCGTTTCAAAGCCAACTTGCCTGCGGCCCGTCCTGGGCTTTTGCCTACAAAAATTCCATAAGGACGAGGATTTCTCCCAGACCAAAGCTGCCCCCTCCTCCAAACCTGGCTGCCATCGGAGGCCCAAACGCGCCCTATAAAATGACATCTGCCAAGTGGGCTCTTGAGTTTGGCTTCTTGCGGAAAAGTGCCTCCGTTCAAAGCCAACTTGCCTAACTAGCCTGCGGCCCGTGCTGGGCTTTAGACTACAAAAATTCCATAAGGACGAGGATTTCTCCCAGACCAAAGCTGCCCCCTCCTCCAAACCTGGCTGCCATCAGAGGCCCAAACGCGCCCCACAAAATGACATCTGCATTGAGGGTTCTTGAGTTTGGCTTCTTGGGGAAAAGTGCCTCCTTTCAAAACCAACTTGCCTGTGTCCCGTCCCGGGCTTTTGCTACAAAAATTCCATAAGGACGAGGATTCCTCCCAGACCAAAGCTGCCCCCTCCTCCAAACCTGGCTGCCATCGGAGGCCCAAACGCGCCCTACAAAATGACACCTGCCAAGTGGGCTCTTGAGTTTGGCTTCTTGGGTGGAAGTGCCTCGTTTCAAAGCCAACTTGCCTGCGGCCCGTCCTGGGCTTTTGCCTACAAAAATTCCATAAGGACGAGGATTTCTCCCAGACCAAAGCTGCCCCCTCCTCCAAACCTGGCTGCCATCGGAGGCCCAAACGCGCCCTACAAAATGACATCTGCATTGAGGGCTCTTGAGTTTGGCTTCTTGGGTGGAAGTGCCTCCTTTCAAAGCCAACTTGCCTGCGGCCCGTCCTGGGCTTTTGCCTACAAAAATTCCATAAGGATGAGGATTTCTCCCAGACCAAAGCTGCCCCCTCCTCCAAACCTGGCTGCCATCGGAGGCCCAAACGCGCCCTACAAAATGACATCTGCCAAGTGGGCTCTTGAGTTTGGCTTCTTGCGGAAAAGTGCCTCCGTTCAAAGCCAACTTGCCTAACTTGCCTGCGGACAGTCGTGGGCTTTTGCCAACAAAAATTCCATAAGGACGAGGATTTCTCCCAGACCAAAGCTGCCCCCTCCTCCAAACCTGGCTGCCATCGGAGGCCCAAACGCGCCCTACAAAATGACACCTCCCAAGTGGGCTCTTGAGTTTGGCTTCTTGGGGAAAAGTGCCTCCTTTCGGAGTCAACTTGCCTGCGGCCCGTCCTGGTCTTTTGCCTACAAAGATTCCATAAGGACGAGGATTTCTCCCAGACCAAAGCTGCCCCCTCCTCCAAACCTGGCTGCCATCAGAGGCCCAAACGCGCCCCACAAAATGACATCTGCCAAGTGTGCTCTTGAGTTTGGCTTCTTGGGGAAAAGTGCCTCCTTTCGGAGCCAACTTGCCTAACTTGCCTGCGGCCCGTCCTGGGCTTTTGCCTCCAAAAATTCCAGAAGGACGAGGATTTCTCCCAGACCAAAGCTGCCCCCTCCTCCAAACCTGGCTGCCATCGGAGGCCCAAACGCGCCCCACAAAATGACACCTGCATTGAGAGTTCTTGAGTTTGGCTTCCTGGGGAAAAGTGCCTCCTTTCGGAGTCAACTTGCCTGCGGCCCATGCAGGGCTTTTGCCTACAAAAATTCCATAAGGACGAGGATTTCTCCCAGACCAAAGCTGCCCCCTCCTCCAAACCTGGCTGCCATCGGAGGCCCAAACGCGCCCTACAAAATGACATCTGCATTGAGGGCTCTTGAGTTTGGCTTCTTGGGTGGAAGTGCCTCCTTTCAAAGCCAACTTGCCTGCGGCCCGTCCTGGGCTTTTGCCTACAAAAATTCCATAAGGACGAGGATTTCTCCCAGACCAAAGCTGCCCCCTCCTCCAAACCTGGCTGCCATCGGAGGCCCAAACGCGCCCTACAAAATGACATCTGCCAAGTGGGCTCTTGAGTTTGGCTTCTTGCGGAAAATTGCCTCCGTTCAAAGCCAACTTGCCTAACTAGCCTGCGGCCCGTGCTGGGCTTTAGACTACAAAAATTCCATAAGGACGAGGATTTCTCCCAGACCAAAGCTGCCCCCTCCTCCAAACCTGGCTGCCATCAGAGGCCCAAACGCGCCCCACAAAATGACATCTGCATTGAGGGTTCTTGAGTTTGGCTTCTTGGGGAAAAGTGCCTCCTTTCAAAACCAACTTGCCTGTGTCCCGTCCCGGGCTTTTGCTACAAAAATTCCATAAGGACGAGGATTCCTCCCAGACCAAAGCTGCCCCCTCCTCCAAACCTGGCTGCCATCGGAGGCCCAAACGCGCCCTACAAAATGACACCTGCCAAGTGGGCTCTTGAGTTTGGCTTCTTGGGGAAAAGTGCCTCCTTTCGGAGTCAACTTGCCTGCGGCCCATGCAGGGCTTTTGCCGACAAAAATTCCATAAGGACGAGGATTTCTCCCAGACCAAAGCTGCCCCCTCCGCCAAACCTGGCTGCCATCGGAGGCCCAAACGCGCCCTACAAAATGACACCTGCCAAGTGGGCTCTTGAGTTTGGCTACTTGGGGGAAAGTGCCTCCTTTCAAAGCCAACTTGCCTGCGGCCCGTCCTGGGCTTGTGCCTACAAAAATTCCATAAGGACGAGGATTTCTCCCAGACCAAAGCTGCCCCCTCCTCCAAACCTGGCTGCCATCGGAGGCCCAAACGCGCCCTACAAAATGACATCTGCCAAGTGGGCTCTTGAGTTTGGGTTCTTGGGGAAAAGTGCTTCCTTTCGGAGCCAAAATGCCTAACTTGCCTGCGGCCCGTCCTGGGCTTTTGAGTACAAAAATTCCAGAAGGACGAGGATTTCTCCCAGACCAAAGCTGCCCCCTCCTCCAAACCTGGCTGCCATCAGAGGCCCAAACGCGCCCTACAAAAGGACATCTGCATTGTGGGTTCTTGAGTTTGGCTTCTTGGGGAAAAGTGCCTCCTTTCAAAGCCAACTTGCCTAACTTGCCTGCGGCCCGTCCTGGGCTTTTGAGTACAAAAATTCCATAAGGACGAGGATTTCTCCCAGACCAAAGCTGCCCCCTCCTCCAAACCTGGCTGCCATCGGAGGCCCAAACGCGCCCTACAAAATGACATCTGCCAAGTGGGCTCTTGAGTTTGGCTTCTTGGGGAAAAGTGCCTCCTTTCGGAGTCAACTCGCCGGCGGCCCATGCAGGGCTTTTGCCTACAAAAATTCCATAAGGACGAGGATTTCTCCCAGACCAAAGCTGCCCCCTCCTCCAAACCTGGCTGCCATCGGAGGCCCAAACGCGCCCTACAAAATGACACCTGCCAAGTGGGCTCTTGAGTTTGGCTTCTTGGGGAAAAGTGCCTCCTTTCGGAGCCAACTTGCCTAACTAGCCTGCGGCCCGTGCTGGGCTTTTGCCTACAAAAATTCCAGAAGGACGAGGATTTCTCCCAGACCAAAGCTGCCCCCTCCTCCAAACCTGGCTGCCATCGGAGGCCCAAACGCGCCCCACAAAATGACACCTGCATTGAGAGTTCTTGAGTTTGGCTTCCTGGGGAAAAGTGCCTCCTTTCGGAGTCAACTTGCCTGCGGCCCATGCAGGGCTTTTGCCTCCAAAAATTCCATAAGGACGAGGATTTCTCCCAGACCAAAGCTGCCCCCTCCTCCAAACCTGGCTGCCATCGGAGGCCCAAACGTGCCCTACAAAATGACACCTGCCAAGTGGGCTCTTGAGTTTGGCTTCTTGGGTGGAAGTGCCTCGTTTCAAAGCCAACTTGCCTGCGGCCCGTCCTGGGCTTTTGCCTACAAAAATTCCATAAGGACGAGGATTTCTCCCAGACCAAAGCTGCCCCCTCCTCCAAACCTGGCTGCCATCGGAGGCCCAAACGCGCCCTATAAAATGACATCTGCCAAGTGGGCTCTTGAGTTTGGCTTCTTGCGGAAAAGTGCCTCCGTTCAAAGCCAACTTGCCTAACTAGCCTGCGGCCCGTGCTGGGCTTTAGACTACAAAAATTCCATAAGGACGAGGATTTCTCCCAGACCAAAGCTGCCCCCTCCTCCAAACCTGGCTGCCATCAGAGGCCCAAACGCGCCCCACAAAATGACATCTGCATTGAGGGTTCTTGAGTTTGGCTTCTTGGGGAAAAGTGCCTCCTTTCGGAGCCAACTTGCCTAACTTGCCTGCGGCCCGTCCTGGGCTTTTGCCTCCAAAAATTCCAGAAGGACGAGGATTTCTCCCAGGCCAAAGCTGCCCCCTCCTCCAAACCTGGCTGCCATCGGAGGCCCAAACGCGCCCTAGAAAATGACACCTGCCAAGTGGGCTCTTGAGTTTGGCTTCTTGGGGAAAAGTGACTCCTTTCAAAACCAACATGCCTGTGTCCCGTCCCGGGCTTTTGCTACAAAAATTCCATAAGGACGAGGATTCCTCCCAGACCAAAGCTGCCCCCTCCTCCAAACTTGGCTGCCATCGG
This sequence comes from Cinclus cinclus, assembly GCF_963662255.1. Taxonomy (NCBI): domain Eukaryota; kingdom Metazoa; phylum Chordata; class Aves; order Passeriformes; family Cinclidae; genus Cinclus; species Cinclus cinclus. The sequence goes on from NW_026912191.1 coordinate 16,234, forward strand.
AGGCCCAAACGCGCCCTACAAAATGACATCTGCCAAGTGGGCTCTTGAGTTTGGCTTCCTGGGGAAAAGTGCCTCCTTTCGGAGTCAACTTGCCTGCGGCCCATGCAGGGCTTTTGCCTACAAAAATTCCATAAGGACGAGGATTTCTCCCAGACCAAAGCTGCCCCCTCCTCCAAACCTGGCTGCCATCGGAGGCCCAAACGCGCCCTACAAAATGACACCTGCCAAGTGGGCTCTTGAGTTTGGCTTCTTGGGGGAAAGTGCCTCCTTTCAAAGCCAACTTGCCTGCGGCCCGTCCTGGGCTTTTGCCTACAAAAATTCCATAAGGACGAGGATTTCTCCCAGAACAAAGCTGCCCCCTCCTCCAAACCTGGCTGCCATCGGAGGCCCAAACGCGCCCTACAAAATGACATCTGCCAAGTGGGCTCTTGAGTTTGGCTTCTTGCGGAAAAGTGCTTCCTTTCGGAGCCAAAATGCCTAACTTGCCTGCGGCCCGTCCTGGGCTTTTGCCTCCAAAAATTCCAGAAGGACGAGGATTTCTCCCAGGCCAAAGCTGCCCCCTCCTCCAAACCTGGCTGCCATCGGAGGCCCAAACGCGCCCTACAAAATGACACCTGCCAAGTGGGCTCTTGAGTTTGGCTTCTTGGGGAAAAGTGCCTCCTTTCGGAGCCAACTTGCCTAACTAGCCTGCGGCCCGTGCTGGGCTTTTGCCTACAAAAATTCCATAAGGACGAGGATTTCTCCCAGACCAAAGCTGCCCCCTCCTCCAAACCTGGCTGCCATCGGAGGCCCAAACGCGCCCTACAAAATGACATCTGCCAAGTGGGTTCTTGAGTTTCGCTTCTTGGGGAAAAGTGCCTCATTTCATAGCCAACTTGCCTAACTTGCCTGCGGACAGTCGTGGGCTTTTGCCAACAAAAATTCCATAAGGACGAGGATTTCTCCCAGACCAAAGCTGCCCCCTCCTCCAAACCTGGCTGCCATCGGAGGCCCAAACGCGCCCTACAAAATGACACCTCCCAAGTGGGCTCTTGAGTTTGGCTTCTTGGGGAAAAGTGCCTCCTTTCGGAGTCAACTTGCCTGCGGCCCGTCCTGGTCTTTTGCCTACAAAAATTCCATAAGGACGAGGATTTCTCCCAGGCCAAAGCTGCCCCCTCCTCCAAACCTGGCTGCCATCGGAGGCCCAAACGCGCCCCACAAAATGACATCTGCCAAGTGTGCTCTTGAGTTTGGCTTCTTGGGGAAAAGTGCCTCCTTTCGGAGCCAACTTGCCTAACTTGCCTGCGGCCCGTCCTGGGCTTTTGCCTCCAAAAATTCCAGAAGGACGAGGATTTCTCCCAGACCAAAGCTGCCCCCTCCTCCAAACCTGGCTGCCATCGGAGGCCCAAACGCGCCCCACAAAATGACACCTGCATTGAGAGTTCTTGAGTTTGGCTTCCTGGGGAAAAGTGCCTCCTTTCGGAGTCAACTTGCCTGCGGCCCATGCAGGGCTTTTGCCTACAAAAATTCCATAAGGACGAGGATTTCTCCCAGACCAAAGCTGCCCCCTCCTCCAAACCTGGCTGCCATCGGAGGCCCAAACGCGCCCTACAAAATGACATCTGCATTGAGGGCTCTTGAGTTTGGCTTCTTGGGTGGAAGTGCCTCCTTTCAAAGCCAACTTGCCTGCGGCCCGTCCTGGGCTTTTGCCTACAAAAATTCCATAAGGACGAGGATTTCTCCCAGACCAAAGCTGCCCCCTCCTCCAAACCTGGCTGCCATCGGAGGCCCAAACGCGCCCTACAAAATGACATCTGCCAAGTGGGCTCTTGAGTTTGGCTTCTTGCGGAAAAGTGCCTCCGTTCAAAGCCAACTTGCCTAACTAGCCTGCGGCCCGTGCTGGGCTTTAGACTACAAAAATTCCATAAGGACGAGGATTTCTCCCAGACCAAAGCTGCCCCCTCCTCCAAACCTGGCTGCCATCAGAGGCCCAAACGCGTCCCACAAAATGACATCTGCATTGAGGGTTCTTGAGTTTGGCTTCTTGGGGAAAAGTGCCTCCTTTCAAAACCAACTTGCCTGTGTCCCGTCCCGGGCTTTTGCTACAAAAATTCCATAAGGACGAGGATTCCTCCCAGACCAAAGCTGCCCCCTCCTCCAAACCTGGCTGCCATCGGAGGCCCAAACGCGCCCTACAAAATGACACCTGCCAAGTGGGCTCTTGAGTTTGGCTTCTTGGGTGGAAGTGCCTCGTTTCAAAGCCAACTTGCCTGCGGCCCGTCCTGGGCTTTTGCCTACAAAAATTCCATAAGGACGAGGATTTCTCCCAGACCAAAGCTGCCCCCTCCTCCAAACCTGGCTGCCATCGGAGGCCCAAACGCGCCCTACAAAATGACATCTGCATTGAGGGCTCTTGAGTTTGGCTTCTTGGGTGGAAGTGCCTCCTTTCAAAGCCAACTTGCCTGCGGCCCGTCCTGGGCTTTTGCCTACAAAAATTCCATAAGGATGAGGATTTCTCCCAGACCAAAGCTGCCCCCTCCTCCAAACCTGGCTGCCATCGGAGGCCCAAACGCGCCCTACAAAATGACATCTGCCAAGTGGGCTCTTGAGTTTGGCTTCTTGCGGAAAAGTGCCTCCGTTCAAAGCCAACTTGCCTAACTTGCCTGCGGACAGTCGTGGGCTTTTGCCAACAAAAATTCCATAAGGACGAGGATTTCTCCCAGACCAAAGCTGCCCCCTCCTCCAAACCTGGCTGCCATCGGAGGCCCAAACGCGCCCTACAAAATGACACCTCCCAAGTGGGCTCTTGAGTTTGGCTTCTTGGGGAAAAGTGCCTCCTTTCGGAGTCAACTTGCCTGCGGCCCGTCCTGGTCTTTTGCCTACAAAGATTCCATAAGGACGAGGATTTCTCCCAGACCAAAGCTGCCCCCTCCTCCAAACCTGGCTGCCATCAGAGGCCCAAACGCGCCCCACAAAATGACATCTGCCAAGTGTGCTCTTGAGTTTGGCTTCTTGGGGAAAAGTGCCTCCTTTCGGAGCCAACTTGCCTAACTTGCCTGCGGCCCGTCCTGGGCTTTTGCCTCCAAAAATTCCAGAAGGACGAGGATTTCTCCCAGACCAAAGCTGCCCCCTCCTCCAAACCTGGCTGCCATCGGAGGCCCAAACGCGCCCCACAAAATGACACCTGCATTGAGAGTTCTTGAGTTTGGCTTCCTGGGGAAAAGTGCCTCCTTTCGGAGTCAACTTGCCTGCGGCCCATGCAGGGCTTTTGCCTACAAAAATTCCATAAGGACGAGGATTTCTCCCAGACCAAAGCTGCCCCCTCCTCCAAACCTGGCTGCCATCGGAGGCCCAAACGCGCCCTACAAAATGACATCTGCATTGAGGGCTCTTGAGTTTGGCTTCTTGGGTGGAAGTGCCTCCTTTCAAAGCCAACTTGCCTGCGGCCCGTCCTGGGCTTTTGCCTACAAAAATTCCATAAGGACGAGGATTTCTCCCAGACCAAAGCTGCCCCCTCCTCCAAACCTGGCTGCCATCGGAGGCCCAAACGCGCCCTACAAAATGACATCTGCCAAGTGGGCTCTTGAGTTTGGCTTCTTGCGGAAAATTGCCTCCGTTCAAAGCCAACTTGCCTAACTAGCCTGCGGCCCGTGCTGGGCTTTAGACTACAAAAATTCCATAAGGACGAGGATTTCTCCCAGACCAAAGCTGCCCCCTCCTCCAAACCTGGCTGCCATCAGAGGCCCAAACGCGCCCCACAAAATGACATCTGCATTGAGGGTTCTTGAGTTTGGCTTCTTGGGGAAAAGTGCCTCCTTTCAAAACCAACTTGCCTGTGTCCCGTCCCGGGCTTTTGCTACAAAAATTCCATAAGGACGAGGATTCCTCCCAGACCAAAGCTGCCCCCTCCTCCAAACCTGGCTGCCATCGGAGGCCCAAACGCGCCCTACAAAATGACACCTGCCAAGTGGGCTCTTGAGTTTGGCTTCTTGGGGAAAAGTGCCTCCTTTCGGAGCCAACTTGCCTAACTAGCCTGCGGCCCGTGCTGGGCTTTTGCCTACAAAAATTCCAGAAGGACGAGGATTTCTCCCAGACCAAAGCTGCCCCCTCCTCCAAACCTGGCTGCCATCGGAGGCCCAAACGCGCCCCACAAAATGACACCTGCATTGAGAGTTCTTGAGTTTGGCTTCCTGGGGAAAAGTGCCTCCTTTCGGAGTCAACTTGCCTGCGGCCCATGCAGGGCTTTTGCCTCCAAAAATTCCATAAGGACGAGGATTTCTCCCAGACCAAAGCTGCCCCCTCCTCCAAACCTGGCTGCCATCGGAGGCCCAAACGTGCCCTACAAAATGACACCTGCCAAGTGGGCTCTTGAGTTTGGCTTCTTGGGTGGAAGTGCCTCGTTTCAAAGCCAACTTGCCTGCGGCCCGTCCTGGGCTTTTGCCTACAAAAATTCCATAAGGACGAGGATTTCTCCCAGACCAAAGCTGCCCCCTCCTCCAAACCTGGCTGCCATCGGAGGCCCAAACGCGCCCTATAAAATGACATCTGCCAAGTGGGCTCTTGAGTTTGGCTTCTTGCGGAAAAGTGCCTCCGTTCAAAGCCAACTTGCCTAACTAGCCTGCGGCCCGTGCTGGGCTTTAGACTACAAAAATTCCATAAGGACGAGGATTTCTCCCAGACCAAAGCTGCCCCCTCCTCCAAACCTGGCTGCCATCAGAGGCCCAAACGCGCCCCACAAAATGACATCTGCATTGAGGGTTCTTGAGTTTGGCTTCTTGGGGAAAAGTGCCTCCTTTCGGAGCCAACTTGCCTAACTTGCCTGCGGCCCGTCCTGGGCTTTTGCCTCCAAAAATTCCAGAAGGACGAGGATTTCTCCCAGGCCAAAGCTGCCCCCTCCTCCAAACCTGGCTGCCATCGGAGGCCCAAACGCGCCCTAGAAAATGACACCTGCCAAGTGGGCTCTTGAGTTTGGCTTCTTGGGGAAAAGTGACTCCTTTCAAAACCAACATGCCTGTGTCCCGTCCCGGGCTTTTGCTACAAAAATTCCATAAGGACGAGGATTCCTCCCAGACCAAAGCTGCCCCCTCCTCCAAACTTGGCTGCCATCGGAGGCCCAAACGCGCCCTACAAAATGACATCTGCCAAGTGGGCTCTTGAGTTTGGCTTCCTGGGGAAAAGTGCCTCCTTTCGGAGTCAACTTGCCTGCGGCCCATGCAGGGCTTTTGCCTACAAAAATTCCATAAGGACGAGGATTTCTCCCAGACCAAAGCTGCCCCCTCCTCCAAACCTGGCTGCCATCGGAGGCCCAAACGCGCCCTACAAAATGACACCTGCCAAGTGGGCTCTTGAGTTTGGCTTCTTGGGGGAAAGTGCCTCCTTTCAAAGCCAACTTGCCTGCGGCCCGTCCTGGGCTTTTGCCTACAAAAATTCCATAAGGACGAGGATTTCTCCCAGAACAAAGCTGCCCCCTCCTCCAAACCTGGCTGCCATCGGAGGCCCAAACGCGCCCTACAAAATGACATCTGCCAAGTGGGCTCTTGAGTTTGGCTTCTTGCGGAAAAGTGCTTCCTTTCGGAGCCAAAATGCCTAACTTGCCTGCGGCCCGTCCTGGGCTTTTGCCTCCAAAAATTCCAGAAGGACGAGGATTTCTCCCAGGCCAAAGCTGCCCCCTCCTCCAAACCTGGCTGCCATCGGAGGCCCAAACGCGCCCTACAAAATGACACCTGCCAAGTGGGCTCTTGAGTTTGGCTTCTTGGGGAAAAGTGCCTCCTTTCGGAGCCAACTTGCCTAACTAGCCTGCGGCCCGTCCTGGGCTTTTGAGTACAAAAATTCCATAAGGACGAGGATTTCTCCCAGACCAAAGCTGCCCCCTCCTCCAAACCTGGCTGCCATCGGAGGCCCAAACGCGCCCTACAAAATGACATCTGCCAAGTGGGTTCTTGAGTTTCGCTTCTTGGGGAAAAGTGCCTCATTTCATAGCCAACTTGCCTAACTTGCCTGCGGACAGTCGTGGGCTTTTGCCAACAAAAATTCCATAAGGACGAGGATTTCTCCCAGACCAAAGCTGCCCCCTCCTCCAAACCTGGCTGCCATCGGAGGCCCAAACGCGCCCTACAAAATGACACCTCCCAAGTGGGCTCTTGAGTTTGGCTTCTTGGGGAAAAGTGCCTCCTTTCGGAGTCAACTTGCCTGCGGCCCGTCCTGGTCTTTTGCCTACAAAAATTCCATAAGGACGAGGATTTCTCCCAGGCCAAAGCTGCCCCCTCCTCCAAACCTGGCTGCCATCAGAGGCCCAAACGCGCCCCACAAAATGACATCTGCCAAGTGTGCTCTTGAGTTTGGCTTCTTGGGGAAAAGTGCCTCCTTTCGGAGCCAACTTGCCTAACTTGCCTGCGGCCCGTCCTGGGCTTTTGCCTCCAAAAATTCCAGAAGGACGAGGATTTCTCCCAGACCAAAGCTGCCCCCTCCTCCAAACCTGGCTGCCATCGGAGGCCCAAACGCGCCCCACAAAATGACACCTGCATTGAGAGTTCTTGAGTTTGGCTTCCTGGGGAAAAGTGCCTCCTTTCGGAGTCAACTTGCCTGCGGCCCATGCAGGGCTTTTGCCTACAAAAATTCCATAAGGACGAGGATTTCTCCCAGACCAAAGCTGCCCCCTCCTCCAAACCTGGCTGCCATCGGAGGCCCAAACGCGCCCTACAAAATGACATCTGCATTGAGGGCTCTTGAGTTTGGCTTCTTGGGTGGAAGTGCCTCCTTTCAAAGCCAACTTGCCTGCGGCCCGTCCTGGGCTTTTGCCTACAAAAATTCCATAAGGATGAGGATTTCTCCCAGACCAAAGCTGCCCCCTCCTCCAAACCTGGCTGCCATCGGAGGCCCAAACGCGCCCTACAAAATGACATCTGCCAAGTGGGCTCTTGAGTTTGGCTTCTTGCGGAAAAGTGCCTCCGTTCAAAGCCAACTTGCCTAACTTGCCTGCGGACAGTCGTGGGCTTTTGCCAACAAAAATTCCATAAGGACGAGGATTTCTCCCAGACCAAAGCTGCCCCCTCCTCCAAACCTGGCTGCCATCGGAGGCCCAAACGCGCCCTACAAAATGACACCTCCCAAGTGGGCTCTTGAGTTTGGCTTCTTGGGGAAAAGTGCCTCCTTTCGGAGTCAACTTGCCTGCGGCCCGTCCTGGTCTTTTGCCTACAAAAATTCCATAAGGACGAGGATTTCTCCCAGACCAAAGCTGCCCCCTCCTCCAAACCTGGCTGCCATCAGAGGCCCAAACGCGCCCCACAAAATGACATCTGCCAAGTGTGCTCTTGAGTTTGGCTTCTTGGGGAAAAGTGCCTCCTTTCGGAGCCAACTTGCCTAACTTGCCTGCGGCCCGTCCTGGGCTTTTGCCTCCAAAAATTCCAGAAGGACGAGGATTTCTCCCAGACCAAAGCTGCCCCCTCCTCCAAACCTGGCTGCCATCGGAGGCCCAAACGCGCCCCACAAAATGACACCTGCATTGAGAGTTCTTGAGTTTGGCTTCCTGGGGAAAAGTGCCTCCTTTCGGAGTCAACTTGCCTGCGGCCCATGCAGGGCTTTTGCCTACAAAAATTCCATAAGGATGAGGATTTCTCCCAGACCAAAGCTGCCCCCTCCTCCAAACCTGGCTGCCATCGGAGGCCCAAACGCGCCCTACAAAATGACATCTGCATTGAGGGCTCTTGAGTTTGGCTTCTTGGGTGGAAGTGCCTCCTTTCAAAGCCAACTTGCCTGCGGCCCGTCCTGGGCTTTTGCCTACAAAAATTCCATAAGGACGAGGATTTCTCCCAGACCAAAGCTGCCCCCTCCTCCAAACCTGGCTGCCATCGGAGGCCCAAACGCGCCCTACAAAATGACATCTGCCAAGTGGGCTCTTGAGTTTGGCTTCTTGCGGAAAAGTGCCTCCGTTCAAAGCCAACTTGCCTAACTAGCCTGCGGCCCGTGCTGGGCTTTAGACTACAAAAATTCCATAAGGACGAGGATTTCTCCCAGACCAAAGCTGCCCCCTCCTCCAAACCTGGCTGCCATCAGAGGCCCAAACGCGTCCCACAAAATGACATCTGCATTGAGGGTTCTTGAGTTTGGCTTCTTGGGGAAAAGTGCCTCCTTTCAAAACCAACTTGCCTGTGTCCCGTCCCGGGCTTTTGCTACAAAAATTCCATAAGGACGAGGATTCCTCCCAGACCAAAGCTGCCCCCTCCTCCAAACCTGGCTGCCATCGGAGGCCCAAACGCGCCCTACAAAATGACACCTGCCAAGTGGGCTCTTGAGTTTGGCTTCTTGGGTGGAAGTGCCTCGTTTCAAAGCCAACTTGCCTGCGGCCCGTCCTGGGCTTTTGCCTACAAAAATTCCATAAGGACGAGGATTTCTCCCAGACCAAAGCTGCCCCCTCCTCCAAACCTGGCTGCCATCGGAGGCCCAAACGCGCCCTACAAAATGACATCTGCATTGAGGGCTCTTGAGTTTGGCTTCTTGGGTGGAAGTGCCTCCTTTCAAAGCCAACTTGCCTGCGGCCCGTCCTGGGCTTTTGCCTACAAAAATTCCATAAGGATGAGGATTTCTCCCAGACCAAAGCTGCCCCCTCCTCCAAACCTGGCTGCCATCGGAGGCCCAAACGCGCCCTACAAAATGACATCTGCCAAGTGGGCTCTTGAGTTTGGCTTCTTGCGGAAAAGTGCCTCCGTTCAAAGCCAACTTGCCTAACTTGCCTGCGGACAGTCGTGGGCTTTTGCCAACAAAAATTCCATAAGGACGAGGATTTCTCCCAGACCAAAGCTGCCCCCTCCTCCAAACCTGGCTGCCATCGGAGGCCCAAACGCGCCCTACAAAATGACACCTCCCAAGTGGGCTCTTGAGTTTGGCTTCTTGGGGAAAAGTGCCTCCTTTCGGAGTCAACTTGCCTGCGGCCCGTCCTGGTCTTTTGCCTACAAAGATTCCATAAGGACGAGGATTTCTCCCAGACCAAAGCTGCCCCCTCCTCCAAACCTGGCTGCCATCAGAGGCCCAAACGCGCCCCACAAAATGACATCTGCCAAGTGTGCTCTTGAGTTTGGCTTCTTGGGGAAAAGTGCCTCCTTTCGGAGCCAACTTGCCTAACTTGCCTGCGGCCCGTCCTGGGCTTTTGCCTCCAAAAATTCCAGAAGGACGAGGATTTCTCCCAGACCAAAGCTGCCCCCTCCTCCAAACCTGGCTGCCATCGGAGGCCCAAACGCGCCCCACAAAATGACACCTGCATTGAGAGTTCTTGAGTTTGGCTTCCTGGGGAAAAGTGCCTCCTTTCGGAGTCAACTTGCCTGCGGCCCATGCAGGGCTTTTGCCTACAAAAATTCCATAAGGACGAGGATTTCTCCCAGACCAAAGCTGCCCCCTCCTCCAAACCTGGCTGCCATCGGAGGCCCAAACGCGCCCTACAAAATGACATCTGCATTGAGGGCTCTTGAGTTTGGCTTCTTGGGTGGAAGTGCCTCCTTTCAAAGCCAACTTGCCTGCGGCCCGTCCTGGGCTTTTGCCTACAAAAATTCCATAAGGACGAGGATTTCTCCCAGACCAAAGCTGCCCCCTCCTCCAAACCTGGCTGCCATCGGAGGCCCAAACGCGCCCTACAAAATGACATCTGCCAAGTGGGCTCTTGAGTTTGGCTTCTTGCGGAAAATTGCCTCCGTTCAAAGCCAACTTGCCTAACTAGCCTGCGGCCCGTGCTGGGCTTTAGACTACAAAAATTCCATAAGGACGAGGATTTCTCCCAGACCAAAGCTGCCCCCTCCTCCAAACCTGGCTGCCATCAGAGGCCCAAACGCGCCCCACAAAATGACATCTGCATTGAGGGTTCTTGAGTTTGGCTTCTTGGGGAAAAGTGCCTCCTTTCAAAACCAACTTGCCTGTGTCCCGTCCCGGGCTTTTGCTACAAAAATTCCATAAGGACGAGGATTCCTCCCAGACCAAAGCTGCCCCCTCCTCCAAACCTGGCTGCCATCGGAGGCCCAAACGCGCCCTACAAAATGACACCTGCCAAGTGGGCTCTTGAGTTTGGCTTCTTGGGGAAAAGTGCCTCCTTTCGGAGTCAACTTGCCTGCGGCCCATGCAGGGCTTTTGCCGACAAAAATTCCATAAGGACGAGGATTTCTCCCAGACCAAAGCTGCCCCCTCCGCCAAACCTGGCTGCCATCGGAGGCCCAAACGCGCCCTACAAAATGACACCTGCCAAGTGGGCTCTTGAGTTTGGCTTCTTGGGGGAAAGTGCCTCCTTTCAAAGCCAACTTGCCTGCGGCCCGTCCTGGGCTTGTGCCTACAAAAATTCCATAAGGACGAGGATTTCTCCCAGACCAAAGCTGCCCCCTCCTCCAAACCTGGCTGCCATCGGAGGCCCAAACGCGCCCTACAAAATGACATCTGCCAAGTGGGCTCTTGAGTTTGGGTTCTTGGGGAAAAGTGCTTCCTTTCGGAGCCAAAATGCCTAACTTGCCTGCGGCCCGTCCTGGGCTTTTGAGTACAAAAATTCCAGAAGGACGAGGATTTCTCCCAGACCAAAGCTGCCCCCTCCTCCAAACCTGGCTGCCATCAGAGGCCCAAACGCGCCCTACAAAAGGACATCTGCATTGTGGGTTCTTGAGTTTGGCTTCTTGGGGAAAAGTGCCTCCTTTCAAAGCCAACTTGCCTAACTTGCCTGCGGCCCGTCCTGGGCTTTTGAGTACAAAAATTCCATAAGGACGAGGATTTCTCCCAGACCAAAGCTGCCCCCTCCTCCAAACCTGGCTGCCATCGGAGGCCCAAACGCGCCCTACAAAATGACATCTGCCAAGTGGGCTCTTGAGTTTGGCTTCTTGGGGAAAAGTGCCTCCTTTCGGAGTCAACTCGCCGGCGGCCCATGCAGGGCTTTTGCCTACAAAAATTCCATAAGGACGAGGATTTCTCCCAGACCAAAGCTGCCCCCTCCTCCAAACCTGGCTGCCATCGGAGGCCCAAACGCGCCCTACAAAATGACACCTGCCAAGTGGGCTCTTGAGTTTGGCTTCTTGGGGAAAAGTGCCTCCTTTCGGAGCCAACTTGCCTAACTAGCCTGCGGCCCGTGCTGGGCTTTTGCCTACAAAAATTCCAGAAGGACAAGGATTTCTCCCAGACCAAAGCAGCCCCCTCCTCCAAACCTGGCTGCCATCGGAGGCCCAAACGCGCCCTACAAAATGACATCTGCCAAGTGGGTTCTTGAGTTTGGCTTCTTGGGGAAAAGTGCCTCCTTTCAAAGCCAACTTGCCTAACTTGCCTGCGGCCCGTCCTGGTCTTTTGAGTACAAAAATTCCATAAGGACGAGGATTTCTCCCAGACCAAAGCTGCCCCCTCCTCCAAACCTGGCTGCCATCGGAGGCCCAAACGCGCCCTACAAAATGTCATCTGCCAAGTGGGCTCTTGAGTTTGGCTTCTTGGGGAAAAGTGCCTCCTTTCGGAGTCAACTCGCCGGCGGCCCATGCAGGGCTTTTGCCTACAAAAATTCCATAAGGACGAGGATTTCTCCCAGACCAAAGCTGCCCCCTCCTCCAAACCTGGCTGCCATCGGAGGCCCAAACGCGCCCTACAAAATGACACCTGCCAAGTGGGCTCTTGAGTTTGGCTTCTTGGGGAAAAGTGCCTCCTTTCGGAGCCAACTTGCCTAACTAGCCTGCGGCCCGTGCTGGGCTTTTGCCTACAAAAATTCCAGAAGGACGAGGATTTCTCCCAGACCAAAGCAGCCCCCTCCTCCAAACCTGGCTGCCATCGGAGGCCCAAACGCGCCCTACAAAATGACATCTGCCAAGTGGGTTCTTGAGTTTGGCTTCTTGGGGAAAAGTGCCTCCTTTCATAGCCAACTTGCCTAACTTGCCTGCGGCCCGTCCTGGGCTTTTGCCAACAAAAATTCCATAAGGACGAGGATTTCTCCCAGACCAAAGCTGCCCCCTCCTCCAAACCTGGCTGCCATCGGAGGCCCAAACGCGCCCTACAAAATGACACCTGCCAAGTGGGCTCTTGAGTTTGGCTTCTTGGGTGGAAGTGCCTCCTTTCAAAGCCAACTTGCCTGCGGCCAGTCCTGGGCTTTTGCCTACAAAAATTCCATAAGGACGAGGATTTCTCCCAGACCAAAGCTGCCCCCTCCTCCAAACCTGGCTGCCATCAGAGGCCCAAACGCGCCCCACAAAATGACATCTGCCAAGTGTGCTCTTGAGTTTGGCTTCTTGGGGAAAGTGCCTCCTTTCGGAGCCAACTTGCCTAACGTGCCTGTGGCCCGTCCTGGGCTTTTGCCTACAAAAATTCCAGAAGGACGAGGATTTCTCCCAGACCAAAGCTGCCCCCTCCTCCAAACCTGGCTGCCATCGGAGGCCCAAACGCGCCCCACAAAATGACACCTGCATTGAGAGTTCTTGAGTTTTGCTTCCTGGGGAAAAGTGCCTCCTTTCGGAGTCAACTTGCCTGCGGCCCATGCAGGACTTTTGCCTACAAAAATTCCATAAGGACGAGGATTTCTCCCAGACCAAAGCTGCCCCCTCCTCCAAACCTGGCTGCCATCGGAGGCCCAAACGCGCCCTACAAAATGACATCTGCCAAGTGGGCTCTTGAGTTTGGCTTCTTGCGGAAAAGTGCCTCCGTTCAAAGCCAACTTGCCTAACTAGCCTGCGGACAGTGCTGGGCTTTAGACTACAAAAATTCCATAAGGACGAGGATTTCTCCCAGACCAAAGCTGCCCCCTCCTCCAAACCTGGCTGCCATCAGAGGCCCAAACGCGCCCCACAAAATGACATCTGCCAAGTGGGCTCTTGAGTTTGGCTTCTTGGGGAAAAGTGCCTCCTTTCGGAGCCAACTTGCCTAACTTGCCTGCGGCCCGTCCTGGGCTTTTGCCTCCAAAAATTCCAGAAGGACGAGGATTTCTCCCAGGCCAAAGCTGCCCCCTCCTCCAAACCTGGCTGCCATCGGAGGCCCAAACGTGCCCTACAAAATGACACCTGCCAAGTGGGCTCTTGAGTTTGGCTTCTTGGGGAAAAGTGACTCCTTTCAAAACCAACTTGCCTGTGTCCCGTCCCGGGCTTTTGCTACAAAAATTCCATAAGAACGAGGATTCCTCCCAGACCAAAGCTGCCCCCTCCTCCAAACCTGGCTGCCATCGGAGGCCCAAACGCGCCCTACAAAATGACACCTGCCAAGTGGGCTCTTGAGTTTGGCTTCTTGGGTGGAAGTGCCTCGTTTCAAAGCCAACTTGCCTGCGGCCCGTCCTGGGCTTTTCCCTACAAAAATTCCATAAGGACGAGGATTTCTCCCAGACCAAAGCTGCCCCCTCCTCCAAACCTGGCTGCCATCGGAGGCCCAAACGCGCCCTACAAAATGACACCTGCCAAGTGGGCTCTTGAGTTTGGCTTCTTGGGGGAAAGTGCCTCCTTTCAAAGCCAACTTGCCTGCGGCCCGTCCTGGGCTTGTGCCTACAAAAATTCCATAAGGACGAGGATTTCTCCCAGAACAAAGCTGCCCCCTCCTCCAAACCTGGCTGCCATCGGAGGCCCAAACGCGCCCTACAAAATGACATCTGCCAAGTGGGCTCTTGAGTTTGGCTTCTTGCGGAAAATTGCCTCCGTTCAAAGCCAACTTGCCTAACTAGCCTGCGGCCCGTGCTGGGCTTTAGACTACAAAAATTCCATAAGGACGAGGATTTCTCCCAGACCAAAGCTGCCCCCTCCTCCAAACCTGGCTGCCATCAGAGGCCCAAACGCGCCCCACAAAATGACATCTGCATTGAGGGTTCTTGAGTTTGGCTTCTTGGGGAAAAGTGCCTCCTTTCAAAACCAACTTGCCTGTGTCCCGTCCCGGGCTTTTGCTACAAAAATTCCATAAGGACGAGGATTCCTCCCAGACCAAAGCTGCCCCCTCCTCCAAACCTGGCTGCCATCGGAGGCCCAAACGCGCCCTACAAAATGACACCTGCCAAGTGGGCTCTTGAGTTTGGCTTCTTGGGGAAAAGTGCCTCCTTTCGGAGTCAACTTGCCTGCGGCCCATGCAGGGCTTTTGCCGACAAAAATTCCATAAGGACGAGGATTTCTCCCAGACCAAAGCTGCCCCCTCCGCCAAACCTGGCTGCCATCGGAGGCCCAAACGCGCCCTACAAAATGACACCTGCCAAGTGGGCTCTTGAGTTTGGCTTCTTGGGGGAAAGTGCCTCCTTTCAAAGCCAACTTGCCTGCGGCCCGTCCTGGGCTTGTGCCTACAAAAATTCCATAAGGACGAGGATTTCTCCCAGACCAAAGCTGCCCCCTCCTCCAAACCTGGCTGCCATCGGAGGCCCAAACGCGCCCTACAAAATGACATCTGCCAAGTGGGCTCTTGAGTTTGGGTTCTTGGGGAAAAGTGCTTCCTTTCGGAGCCAAAATGCCTAACTTGCCTGCGGCCCGTCCTGGGCTTTTGAGTACAAAAATTCCAGAAGGACGAGGATTTCTCCCAGACCAAAGCTGCCCCCTCCTCCAAACCTGGCTGCCATCAGAGGCCCAAACGCGCCCTACAAAAGGACATCTGCATTGTGGGTTCTTGAGTTTGGCTTCTTGGGGAAAAGTGCCTCCTTTCAAAGCCAACTTGCCTAACTTGCCTGCGGCCCGTCCTGGGCTTTTGAGTACAAAAATTCCATAAGGACGAGGATTTCTCCCAGACCAAAGCTGCCCCCTCCTCCAAACCTGGCTGCCATCGGAGGCCCAAACGCGCCCTACAAAATGACATCTGCCAAGTGGGCTCTTGAGTTTGGCTTCTTGGGGAAAAGTGCCTCCTTTCGGAGTCAACTCGCCGGCGGCCCATGCAGGGCTTTTGCCTACAAAAATTCCATAAGGACGAGGATTTCTCCCAGACCAAAGCTGCCCCCTCCTCCAAACCTGGCTGCCATCGGAGGCCCAAACGCGCCCTACAAAATGACACCTGCCAAGTGGGCTCTTGAGTTTGGCTTCTTGGGGAAAAGTGCCTCCTTTCGGAGCCAACTTGCCTAACTAGCCTGCGGCCCGTGCTGGGCTTTTGCCTACAAAAATTCCAGAAGGACAAGGATTTCTCCCAGACCAAAGCAGCCCCCTCCTCCAAACCTGGCTGCCATCGGAGGCCCAAACGCGCCCTACAAAATGACATCTGCCAAGTGGGTTCTTGAGTTTGGCTTCTTGGGGAAAAGTGCCTCCTTTCAAAGCCAACTTGCCTAACTTGCCTGCGGCCCGTCCTGGTCTTTTGAGTACAAAAATTCCATAAGGACGAGGATTTCTCCCAGACCAAAGCTGCCCCCTCCTCCAAACCTGGCTGCCATCGGAGGCCCAAACGCGCCCTACAAAATGTCATCTGCCAAGTGGGCTCTTGAGTTTGGCTTCTTGGGGAAAAGTGCCTCCTTTCGGAGTCAACTCGCCGGCGGCCCATGCAGGGCTTTTGCCTACAAAAATTCCATAAGGACGAGGATTTCTCCCAGACCAAAGCTGCCCCCTCCTCCAAACCTGGCTGCCATCGGAGGCCCAAACGCGCCCTACAAAATGACACCTGCCAAGTGGGCTCTTGAGTTTGGCTTCTTGGGGAAAAGTGCCTCCTTTCGGAGCCAACTTGCCTAACTAGCCTGCGGCCCGTGCTGGGCTTTTGCCTACAAAAATTCCAGAAGGACGAGGATTTCTCCCAGACCAAAGCAGCCCCCTCCTCCAAACCTGGCTGCCATCGGAGGCCCAAACGCGCCCTACAAAATGACATCTGCCAAGTGGGTTCTTGAGTTTGGCTTCTTGGGGAAAAGTGCCTCCTTTCATAGCCAACTTGCCTAACTTGCCTGCGGCCCGTCCTGGGCTTTTGCCAACAAAAATTCCATAAGGACGAGGATTTCTCCCAGACCAAAGCTGCCCCCTCCTCCAAACCTGGCTGCCATCGGAGGCCCAAACGCGCCCTACAAAATGACACCTGCCAAGTGGGCTCTTGAGTTTGGCTTCTTGGGTGGAAGTGCCTCCTTTCAAAGCCAACTTGCCTGCGGCCAGTCCTGGGCTTTTGCCTACAAAAATTCCATAAGGACGAGGATTTCTCCCAGACCAAAGCTGCCCCCTCCTCCAAACCTGGCTGCCATCAGAGGCCCAAACGCGCCCCACAAAATGACATCTGCCAAGTGTGCTCTTGAGTTTGGCTTCTTGGGGAAAGTGCCTCCTTTCGGAGCCAACTTGCCTAACGTGCCTGTGGCCCGTCCTGGGCTTTTGCCTACAAAAATTCCAGAAGGACGAGGATTTCTCCCAGACCAAAGCTGCCCCCTCCTCCAAACCTGGCTGCCATCGGAGGCCCAAACGCGCCCCACAAAATGACACCTGCATTGAGAGTTCTTGAGTTTTGCTTCCTGGGGAAAAGTGCCTCCTTTCGGAGTCAACTTGCCTGCGGCCCATGCAGGACTTTTGCCTACAAAAATTCCATAAGGACGAGGATTTCTCCCAGACCAAAGCTGCCCCCTCCTCCAAACCTGGCTGCCATCGGAGGCCCAAACGCGCCCTACAAAATGACATCTGCCAAGTGGGCTCTTGAGTTTGGCTTCTTGCGGAAAAGTGCCTCCGTTCAAAGCCAACTTGCCTAACTAGCCTGCGGACAGTGCTGGGCTTTAGACTACAAAAATTCCATAAGGACGAGGATTTCTCCCAGACCAAAGCTGCCCCCTCCTCCAAACCTGGCTGCCATCAGAGGCCCAAACGCGCCCCACAAAATGACATCTGCCAAGTGGGCTCTTGAGTTTGGCTTCTTGGGGAAAAGTGCCTCCTTTCGGAGCCAACTTGCCTAACTTGCCTGCGGCCCGTCCTGGGCTTTTGCCTCCAAAAATTCCAGAAGGACGAGGATTTCTCCCAGGCCAAAGCTGCCCCCTCCTCCAAACCTGGCTGCCATCGGAGGCCCAAACGTGCCCTACAAAATGACACCTGCCAAGTGGGCTCTTGAGTTTGGCTTCTTGGGGAAAAGTGACTCCTTTCAAAACCAACTTGCCTGTGTCCCGTCCCGGGCTTTTGCTACAAAAATTCCATAAGAACGAGGATTCCTCCCAGACCAAAGCTGCCCCCTCCTCCAAACCTGGCTGCCATCGGAGGCCCAAACGCGCCCTACAAAATGACACCTGCCAAGTGGGCTCTTGAGTTTGGCTTCTTGGGTGGAAGTGCCTCGTTTCAAAGCCAACTTGCCTGCGGCCCGTCCTGGGCTTTTGCCTACAAAAATTCCATAAGGACGAGGATTTCTCCCAGACCAAAGCTGCCCCCTCCTCCAAACCTGGCTGCCATCGGAGGCCCAAACGCGCCCTACAAAATGACACCTGCCAAGTGGGCTCTTGAGTTTGGCTTCTTGGGGGAAAGTGCCTCCTTTCAAAGCCAACTTGCCTGCGGCCCGTCCTGGGCTTGTGCCTACAAAAATTCCATAAGGACGAGGATTTCTCCCAGAACAAAGCTGCCCCCTCCTCCAAACCTGGCTGCCATCGGAGGCCCAAACGCGCCCTACAAAATGACATCTGCCAAGTGGGCTCTTGAGTTTGGGTTCTTGGGGAAAAGTGCTTCCTTTCGGAGCCAAAATGCCTAACTTGCCTGCGGCCCGTCCTGGGCTTTTGAGTACAAAAATTCCAGAAGGACGAGGATTTCTCCCAGACCAAAGCTGCCCCCTCCTCCAAACCTGGCTGCCATCAGAGGCCCAAACGCGCCCTACAAAAGGACATCTGCATTGTGGGTTCTTGAGTTTGGCTTCTTGGGGAAAAGTGCCTCCTTTCAAAGCCAACTTGCCTAACTTGCCTGCGGCCCGTCCTGGGCTTTTGAGTACAAAAATTCCATAAGGACGAGGATTTCTCCCAGACCAAAGCTGCCCCCTCCTCCAAACCTGGCTGCCATCGGAGGCCCAAACGCGCCCTACAAAATGACATCTGCCAAGTGGGCTCTTGAGTTTGGCTTCTTGGGGAAAAGTGCCTCCTTTCGGAGTCAACTCGCCGGCGGCCCATGCAGGGCTTTTGCCTACAAAAATTCCATAAGGACGAGGATTTCTCCCAGACCAAAGCTGCCCCCTCCTCCAAACCTGGCTGCCATCGGAGGCCCAAACGCGCCCTACAAAATGACACCTGCCAAGTGGGCTCTTGAGTTTGGCTTCTTGGGGAAAAGTGCCTCCTTTCGGAGCCAACTTGCCTAACTAGCCTGCGGCCCGTGCTGGGCTTTTGCCTACAAAAATTCCAGAAGGACGAGGATTTCTCCCAGACCAAAGCAGCCCCCTCCTCCAAACCTGGCTGCCATCGGAGGCCCAAACGCGCCCTACAAAATGACATCTGCCAAGTGGGTTCTTGAGTTTGGCTTCTTGGGGAAAAGTGCCTCCTTTCAAAGCCAACTTGCCTAACTTGCCTGCGGCCCGTCCTGGTCTTTTGAGTACAAAAATTCCATAAGGACGAGGATTTCTCCCAGACCAAAGCTGCCCCCTCCTCCAAACCTGGCTGCCATCGGAGGCCCAAACGCGCCCTACAAAATGACATCTGCCAAGTGGGCTCTTGAGTTTGGCTTCTTGGGGAAAAGTGCCTCCTTTCGGAGTCAACTCGCCGGCGGCCCATGCAGGGCTTTTGCCTACAAAAATTCCATAAGGACGAGGATTTCTCCCAGACCAAAGCTGCCCCCTCCTCCAAACCTGGCTGCCATCGGAGGCCCAAACGCGCCCTACAAAATGACACCTGCCAAGTGGGCTCTTGAGTTTGGCTTCTTGGGGAAAAGTGCCTCCTTTCGGAGCCAACTTGCCTAACTAGCCTGCGGCCCGTGCTGGGCTTTTGCCTACAAAAATTCCAGAAGGACGAGGATTTCTCCCAGACCAAAGCTGCCCCCTCCTCCAAACCTGGCTGCCATCGGAGGCCCAAACGCGCCCTACAAAAGGACATCTGCATTGTGGGTTCTTGAGTTTGGCTTCTTGGGGAAAAGTGCCTCCTTTCAAAGCCAACTTGCCTAACTTGCCTGCGGCCCGTCCTGGGCTTTTGAGTACAAAAATTCCAGAAGGACGAGGATTTCTCCCAGACCAAAGCTGCCCCCTCCTCCAAACCTGGCTGCCATCGGAGGCCCAAACGCGCCCTACAAAATGACATCTGCCAAGTGGGCTCTTGAGTTTGGCTTCTTGGGGAAAAGTGCCTCCTTTCGGAGTCAACTCGCCGGCGGCCCATGCAGGGCTTTTGCCTACAAAAATTCCATAAGGACGAGGATTTCTCCCAGACCAAAGCTGCCCCCTCCTCCAAACCTGGCTGCCATCAGAGGCCCAAACGCGCCCCACAAAATGACATCTGCCAAGTGTGCTCTTGAGTTTGGCTTCTTGGGGAAAGTGCCTCCTTTCGGAGCCAACTTGCCTAACGTGCCTGCGGCCCGTCCTGGGCTTTTGCCTCCAAAAATTCCAGAAGGACGAGGATTTCTCCCAGACCAAAGCTGCCCCCTCCTCCAAACCTGGCTGCCATCGGAGGCCCAAACGCGCCCCACAAAATGACACCTGCATTGAGAGTTCTTGAGTTTTGCTTCCTGGGGAAAAGTGCCTCCTTTCGGAGTCAACTTGCCTGCGGCCCATGCAGGGCTTTTGCCTACAAAAATTCCATAAGGACGAGGATTTCTCCCAGACCAAAGCTGCCCCCTCCTCCAAACCTGGCTGCCATCGGAGGCCCAAACGCGCCCTACAAAATGACATCTGCCAAGTGGGCTCTTGAGTTTGGCTTCTTGCGGAAAAGTGCCTCCGTTCAAAGCCAACTTGCCTAACTAGCCTGCGGACAGTGCTGGGCTTTAGACTACAAAAATTCCATAAGGACGAGGATTTCTCCCAGACCAAAGCTGCCCCCTCCTCCAAACCTGGCTGCCATCAGAGGCCCAAACGCGCCCCACAAAATGACATCTGCCAAGTGGGCTCTTGAGTTTGGCTTCTTGGGGAAAAGTGCCTCCTTTCGGAGCCAACTTGCCTAACTTGCCTGCGGCCCGTCCTGGGCTTTTGCCTCCAAAAATTCCAGAAGGACGAGGATTTCTCCCAGGCCAAAGCTGCCCCCTCCTCCAAACCTGGCTGCCATCGGAGGCCCAAACGTGCCCTACAAAATGACACCTGCCAAGTGGGCTCTTGAGTTTGGCTTCTTGGGGAAAAGTGACTCCTTTCAAAACCAACTTGCCTGTGTCCCGTCCCGGGCTTTTGCTACAAAAATTCCATAAGAACGAGGATTCCTCCCAGACCAAAGCTGCCCCCTCCTCCAAACCTGGCTGCCATCGGAGGCCCAAACGCGCCCTACAAAATGACACCTGCCAAGTGGGCTCTTGAGTTTGGCTTCTTGGGTGGAAGTGCCTCGTTTCAAAGCCAACTTGCCTGCGGCCCGTCCTGGGCTTTTGCCTACAAAAATTCCATAAGGACGAGGATTTCTCCCAGACCAAAGCTGCCCCCTCCTCCAAACCTGGCTGCCATCGGAGGCCCAAACGCGCCCTACAAAATGACACCTGCCAAGTGGGCTCTTGAGTTTGGCTTCTTGGGGGAAAGTGCCTCCTTTCAAAGCCAACTTGCCTGCGGCCCGTCCTGGGCTTGTGCCTACAAAAATTCCATAAGGACGAGGATTTCTCCCAGAACAAAGCTGCCCCCTCCTCCAAACCTGGCTGCCATCGGAGGCCCAAACGCGCCCTACAAAATGACATCTGCCAAGTGGGCTCTTGAGTTTGGGTTCTTGGGGAAAAGTGCTTCCTTTCGGAGCCAAAATGCCTAACTTGCCTGCGGCCCGTCCTGGGCTTTTGAGTACAAAAATTCCAGAAGGACGAGGATTTCTCCCAGACCAAAGCTGCCCCCTCCTCCAAACCTGGCTGCCATCAGAGGCCCAAACGCGCCCTACAAAAGGACATCTGCATTGTGGGTTCTTGAGTTTGGCTTCTTGGGGAAAAGTGCCTCCTTTCAAAGCCAACTTGCCTAACTTGCCTGCGGCCCGTCCTGGGCTTTTGAGTACAAAAATTCCATAAGGACGAGGATTTCTCCCAGACCAAAGCTGCCCCCTCCTCCAAACCTGGCTGCCATCGGAGGCCCAAACGCGCCCTACAAAATGACATCTGCCAAGTGGGCTCTTGAGTTTGGCTTCTTGGGGAAAAGTGCCTCCTTTCGGAGTCAACTCGCCGGCGGCCCATGCAGGGCTTTTGCCTACAAAAATTCCATAAGGACGAGGATTTCTCCCAGACCAAAGCTGCCCCCTCCTCCAAACCTGGCTGCCATCGGAGGCCCAAACGTGCCCTACAAAATGACATCTGCCAAGTGGGCTCTTGAGTTTGGCTTCTTGGGTGGAAGTGCCTCCTTTCAAAGCCAACTTGCCTGCGGCCCGTCCTGGGCTTTGACTCCAAATATTCCATAAGGATGAGGATTTCTCCCAGAACAAAGCTGCCCCCTCCTCCAAACCTGGCTGCCATCGGAGGCCCAAACGCGCCCTACAAAATGACATCTGCCAAGTGGGCTCTTGAGTTTGGGTTCTTGGGGAAAAGTGCTTCCTTTCGGAGTCAAAATGCCTAACTTGCCTGCGGCCCGTCCTGGGCTTTTGAGTACAAAAATTCCAGAAGGACGAGGATTTCTCCCAGACCAAAGCTGCCCCCTCCTCCAAACCTGGCTGCCATCGGAGGCCCAAACGCGCCCTACAAAATGACACCTCCCAGGTGGGCTCTTGAGTTTGGCTTCTTGGGGAAAAGTGCCTCCTTTCGGAGCCAACTTGCCTAACTAGCCTGCGGCCCGTGCTGGGCTTTTGCCTACAAAAATTCCAGAAGGACGAGGATTTCTCCCAGACCAAAGCAGCCCCCTCCTCCAAACCTGGCTGCCATCGGAGGCCCAAACGCGCCCTACAAAATGACATCTGCCAAGTGGGTTCTTGAGTTTCGCTTCTTGGGGAAAAGTGCCTCCTTTCATAGCCAACTTGCCTAACTTGCCTGCGGCCCGTCCTGGGCTTTTGCCAACAAAAATTCCATAAGGACGAGGATTTCTCCCAGACCAAAGCTGCCCCCTCCTCCAAACCTGGCTGCCATCGGAGGCCCAAACGCGCCCTACAAAATGACACCTGCCAAGAGGGCTCTTGAGTTTGGATTCTTGGGGAAAAGTGCCTCCTTTCGGAGTCAACTTGCCTAACTTGCCTGCGGCCCGTCCTGGGCTTTTGCCTCCAAAAATTTCAGAAGGACGAGGATTTCTCCCAGACCAAAGCTGCCCCCTCCTCCAAACCTGGCTGCCATCGGAGGCCCAAACGCGCCCCACAAAATGACACCTGCATTGAGAGTTCTTGAGTTTGGCTTCCTGGGGAAAAGTGCCTCCTTTCGGAGTCAACTTGCCTGCGGCCCATGCAGGGCTTTTGCCTACAAAAATTCCAGAAGGACGAGGATTTCTCCCAGACCAAAGCTGCCCCCTCCTCCAAACCTGGCTGCCATCGGAGGCCCAAACGCGCCCTACAAAATGACATCTGCATTGAGGGCTCTTGAGTTTGGCTTCTTGGGTGGAAGTGCCTCCTTTCAAAGCCAACTTGCCTGCGGCCCGTCCTGGGCTTTTGCCTACAAAAATTCCATAAGGACGAGGATTTCTCCCAGACCAAAGCTGCCCCCTCCTCCAAACCTGGCTGCCATCGGAGGCCCAAACGCGCCCTACAAAATGACATCTGCCAAGTGGGCTCTTGAGTTTGGCTTCTTGCGGAAAAGTGCCTCCGTTCAAAGCCAACTTGCCTAACTAGCCTGCGGACAGTGCTGGGCTTTAGACTACAAAAATTCCATAAGGACGAGGATTTCTCCCAGACCAAAGCTGCCCCCTCCTCCAAACCTGGCTGCCATCAGAGGCCCAAACGCGCCCCACAAAATGACATCTGCATTGAGGGTTCTTGAGTTTGGCTTCTTGGGGAAAAGTGCCTCCTTTCGGAGCCAACTTGCCTAACTTGCCTGCGGCCCGTCCTGGGCTTTTGCCTCCAAAAATTCCAGAAGGACGAGGATTTCTCCCAGACCAAAGCTGCCCCCTCCTCCAAACCTGGCTGCCATCGGAGGCCCAAACGCGCCCCACAAAATGACACCTGCATTGAGAGTTCTTGAGTTTTGCTTCCTGGGGAAAAGTGCCTCCTTTCGGAGTCAACTTGCCTGCGGCCCATGCAGGGCTTTTGCCTACAAAAATTCCATAAGGACGAGGATTTCTCCCAGACCAAAGCTGCCCCCTCCTCCAAACCTGGCTGCCATCGGAGGCCCAAACGCGCCCTACAAAATGACATCTGCCAAGTGGGCTCTTGAGTTTGGCTTCTTGCGGAAAAGTGCCTCCGTTCAAAGCCAACTTGCCTAACTAGCCTGCGGACAGTGCTGGGCTTTAGACTACAAAAATTCCATAAGGACGAGGATTTCTCCCAGACCAAAGCTGCCCCCTCCTCCAAACCTGGCTGCCATCAGAGGCCCAAACGCGCCCCACAAAATGACATCTGCCAAGTGGGCTCTTGAGTTTGGCTTCTTGGGGAAAAGTGCCTCCTTTCGGAGCCAACTTGCCTAACTTGCCTGCGGCCCGTCCTGGGCTTTTGCCTCCAAAAATTCCAGAAGGACGAGGATTTCTCCCAGGCCAAAGCTGCCCCCTCCTCCAAACCTGGCTGCCATCGGAGGCCCAAACGTGCCCTACAAAATGACACCTGCCAAGTGGGCTCTTGAGTTTGGCTTCTTGGGGAAAAGTGACTCCTTTCAAAACCAACTTGCCTGTGTCCCGTCCCGGGCTTTTGCTACAAAAATTCCATAAGAACGAGGATTCCTCCCAGACCAAAGCTGCCCCCTCCTCCAAACCTGGCTGCCATCGGAGGCCCAAACGCGCCCTACAAAATGACACCTGCCAAGTGGGCTCTTGAGTTTGGCTTCTTGGGTGGAAGTGCCTCGTTTCAAAGCCAACTTGCCTGCGGCCCGTCCTGGGCTTTTGCCTACAAAAATTCCATAAGGACGAGGATTTCTCCCAGACCAAAGCTGCCCCCTCCTCCAAACCTGGCTGCCATCGGAGGCCCAAACGCGCCCTACAAAATGACACCTGCCAAGTGGGCTCTTGAGTTTGGCTTCTTGGGGGAAAGTGCCTCCTTTCAAAGCCAACTTGCCTGCGGCCCGTCCTGGGCTTGTGCCTACAAAAATTCCATAAGGACGAGGATTTCTCCCAGAACAAAGCTGCCCCCTCCTCCAAACCTGGCTGCCATCGGAGGCCCAAACGCGCCCTACAAAATGACATCTGCCAAGTGGGCTCTTGAGTTTGGGTTCTTGGGGAAAAGTGCTTCCTTTCGGAGCCAAAATGCCTAACTTGCCTGCGGCCCGTCCTGGGCTTTTGAGTACAAAAATTCCAGAAGGACGAGGATTTCTCCCAGACCAAAGCTGCCCCCTCCTCCAAACCTGGCTGCCATCAGAGGCCCAAACGCGCCCTACAAAAGGACATCTGCATTGTGGGTTCTTGAGTTTGGCTTCTTGGGGAAAAGTGCCTCCTTTCAAAGCCAACTTGCCTAACTTGCCTGCGGCCCGTCCTGGGCTTTTGAGTACAAAAATTCCATAAGGACGAGGATTTCTCCCAGACCAAAGCTGCCCCCTCCTCCAAACCTGGCTGCCATCGGAGGCCCAAACGCGCCCTACAAAATGACATCTGCCAAGTGGGCTCTTGAGTTTGGCTTCTTGGGGAAAAGTGCCTCCTTTCGGAGTCAACTCGCCGGCGGCCCATGCAGGGCTTTTGCCTACAAAAATTCCATAAGGACGAGGATTTCTCCCAGACCAAAGCTGCCCCCTCCTCCAAACCTGGCTGCCATCGGAGGCCCAAACGTGCCCTACAAAATGACATCTGCCAAGTGGGCTCTTGAGTTTGGCTTCTTGGGTGGAAGTGCCTCCTTTCAAAGCCAACTTGCCTGCGGCCCGTCCTGGGCTTTGACTCCAAATATTCCAGAAGGACGAGGATTTCTCCCAGAACAAAGCTGCCCCCTCCTCCAAACCTGGCTGCCATCGGAGGCCCAAACGCGCCCTACAAAATGACATCTGCCAAGTGGGCTCTTGAGTTTGGGTTCTTGGGGAAAAGTGCTTCCTTTCGGAGTCAAAATGCCTAACTTGCCTGCGGCCCGTCCTGGGCTTTTGAGTACAAAAATTCCAGAAGGACGAGGATTTCTCCCAGACCAAAGCTGCCCCCTCCTCCAAACCTGGCTGCCATCGGAGGCCCAAACGCGCCCTACAAAATGACACCTCCCAGGTGGGCTCTTGAGTTTGGCTTCTTGGGGAAAAGTGCCTCCTTTCGGAGCCAACTTGCCTAACTAGCCTGCGGCCCGTGCTGGGCTTTTGCCTACAAAAATTCCAGAAGGACGAGGATTTCTCCCAGACCAAAGCAGCCCCCTCCTCCAAACCTGGCTGCCATCGGAGGCCCAAACGCGCCCTACAAAATGACATCTGCCAAGTGGGTTCTTGAGTTTCGCTTCTTGGGGAAAAGTGCCTCCTTTCATAGCCAACTTGCCTAACTTGCCTGCGGCCCGTCCTGGGCTTTTGCTACAAAAATTCCATAAGGACGAGGATTTCTCCCAGACCAAAGCTGCCCCCTCCTCCAAACCTGGCTGCCATCGGAGGCCCAAACGCGCCCTACAAAATGACACCTGCCAAGAGGGCTCTTGAGTTTGGATTCTTGGGGAAAAGTGCCTCCTTTCGGAGTCAACTTGCCTAACTTGCCTGCGGCCCGTCCTGGGCTTTTGCCTCCAAAAATTTCAGAAGGACGAGGATTTCTCCCAGACCAAAGCTGCCCCCTCCTCCAAACCTGGCTGCCATCGGAGGCCCAAACGCGCCCCACAAAATGACACCTGCATTGAGAGTTCTTGAGTTTGGCTTCCTGGGGAAAAGTGCCTCCTTTCGGAGTCAACTTGCCTGCGGCCCATGCAGGGCTTTTGCCTACAAAAATTCCAGAAGGACGAGGATTTCTCCCAGACCAAAGCTGCCCCCTCCTCCAAACCTGGCTGCCATCGGAGGCCCAAACGCGCCCTACAAAATGACATCTGCATTGAGGGCTCTTGAGTTTGGCTTCTTGGGTGGAAGTGCCTCCTTTCAAAGCCAACTTGCCTGCGGCCCGTCCTGGGCTTTTGCCTACAAAAATTCCATAAGGACGAGGATTTCTCCCAGACCAAAGCTGCCCCCTCCTCCAAACCTGGCTGCCATCGGAGGCCCAAACGCGCCCTACAAAATGACATCTGCCAAGTGGGCTCTTGAGTTTGGCTTCTTGCGGAAAAGTGCCTCCGTTCAAAGCCAACTTGCCTAACTAGCCTGCGGACAGTGCTGGGCTTTAGACTACAAAAATTCCATAAGGACGAGGATTTCTCCCAGACCAAAGCTGCCCCCTCCTCCAAACCTGGCTGCCATCAGAGGCCCAAACGCGCCCCACAAAATGACATCTGCATTGAGGGTTCTTGAGTTTGGCTTCTTGGGGAAAAGTGCCTCCTTTCGGAGCCAACTTGCCTAACTTGCCTGCGGCCCGTCCTGGGCTTTTGCCTCCAAAAATTCCAGAAGGACGAGGATTTCTCCCAGACCAAAGCTGCCCCCTCCTCCAAACCTGGCTGCCATCGGAGGCCCAAACGTGCCCTACAAAATGACACCTGCCAAGTGGGCTCTTGAGTTTGGCTTCTTGGGGAAAAGTGACTCCTTTCAAAACCAACTTGCCTGCAGCCCGTGCTGGGCTTTAGACTACAAAAATTCCATAAGGACGAGGATTCCTCCCAGACCAAAGCTGCCCCCTCCTCCAAACCTGGCTGCCATCGGAGGCCCAAACGTGCCCTACAAAATGACATCTGCCAAGTGGGCTCTTGAGTTTGGCTTCTTGGGGAAAAGTGCCTCCTTTCGGAGTCAACTTGCCTGCGGCCCATGCAGGGCTTTTGCCGACAAAAATTCCATAAGGACGAGGATTTCTCCCAGACCAAAGCTGCCCCCTCCTCCAAACCTGGCTGCCATCGGAGGCCCAAACGCGCCCTACAAAATGACACCTGCCAAGTGGGTTCTTGATTTTGGCTTCTTGGGGGAAAGTGCCTCCTTTCAAAGCCAACTTGCCTGCGGCCCGTCCTGGGCTTGTGCCTACAAAAATTCCATAAGGACGAGGATTTCTCCCAGAACAAAGCTGCCCCCTCCTCCAAACCTGGCTGCCATCGGAGGCCCAAACGCGCCCTACAAAATGACATCTGCCAAGTGGGCTCTTGAGTTTGGGTTCTTGGGGAAAAGTGCTTCCTTTCGGAGCCAAAATGCCTAACTTGCCTGCGGCCCGTCCTGGGCTTTTGAGTACAAAAATTCCAGAAGGACGAGGATTTCTCCCAGACCAAAGCTGCCCCCTCCTCCAAACCTGGCTGCCATCAGAGGCCCAAACGCGCCCTACAAAAGGACATCTGCATTGTGGGTTCTTGAGTTTGGCTTCTTGGGGAAAAGTGCCTCCTTTCAAAGCCAACTTGCCTAACTTGCCTGCGGCCCGTCCTGGGCTTTTGCCTACAAAAATTCCATAAGGACGAGGATTTCTCCCAGACCAAAGCTGCCCCCTCCTCCAAACCTGGCTGCCATCGGAGGCCCAAACGCGCCCTACAAAATGACATCTGCCAAGTGGGCTCTTGAGTTTGGCTTCTTGGGGAAAAGTGCCTCCTTTCGGAGTCAACTCGCCGGCGGCCCATGCAGGGCTTTTGCCTACAAAAATTCCATAAGGACGAGGATTTCTCCCAGACCAAAGCTGCCCCCTCCTCCAAACCTGGCTGCCATCGGAGGCCCAAACGTGCCCTACAAAATGACATCTGCAAAGTGGGCTCTTGAGTTTGGCTTCTTGGGTGGAAGTGCCTCCTTTCAAAGCCAACTTGCCTGCGGCCCGTCCTGGGCTTTTGCCTCCAAAAATTCCAGAAGGACGAGGATTTCTCCCAGACCAAAGCTGCCCCCTCCTCCAAACCTGGCTGCCATCGGAGGCCCAAACGTGCCCTACAAAATGACATCTGCCAAGTGGGCTCTTGAGTTTGGCTTCTTGCGGAAAAGTGCCTCCTTTCAAAGCCAACTTGCCTAACTACCCTGCGGCCCATTCTGGGCTTTTGCCTACAAAAATTCCATAAGGACGAGGATTTCTCCCAGACCAAAGCTGCCCCCTCCTCCAAACCTAGCTGCCATCGGTGGCCCAAACGCGCCCTACAAAATGACATCTGCCAAGTGGGTTCCTGAGTTTGGCTTCTTCGGGAAAAGTGCCTCCTTTCGGAGCCAACTTGCCTGCAGCCCGTGCTGGGCTTTAGACTACAAAAATTCCATAGGGACGAGGATTTCTCCCAGACCAAAGCTGCCCCCTCCTCCAAACCTGGCTGCCATCGGAGGCCCAAACGCGCCCCACAAAATGACATCTGCATTGAGGGTTCTTGAGTTTGGCTTCTTGGGGAAAAGTGCCTCCTTTCAAAGCCAACTTGCCTAACTTGCCTGCGGCCCATGCGGGGTTTTTGCCTACAAAAATTCCATAAGGACGAGGATTTCTCCCAGACCAAAGCTGCCCCCTCCTCCAAACCTGGCTGAAATCGGAGGCCCAAACGCGCCCTACAAAATGACACCTGCCAAGTGGGCTCTTGAGTTTGGCTTCTTGGGGAAAAGTGACTCCTTTCAAAACCAACTTGCCTGCGTCCCGTCCCGGGCTTTTGCTACAAAAATTCCATAAGGACGAGGATTCCTCCCAGACCAAAGCTGCCCCCTCCTCCAAACCTGGCTGCCATCGGAGGCCCAAACGCGCCCTACAAAATGACATCTGCCAAGTGGGCTCTTGAGTTTGGCTTTCTGGGGAAAAGTGCCTCCTTTCGGAGTCAACTTGCCTGCGGCTCATGCAGGGCTTTTGCCTACAAAAATTCCATAAGGACGAGGATTTCTCCCAGACCAAAGCTGCCCCCTCCTCCAAACCTGGCTGCCATCGGAGGCCCAAACGTGCCCTACAAAATGACATCTGCCAAGTGGGCTCTTGAGTTTGGCTTCTTGGGTGGAAGTGCCTCCTTTCAAAGTCAACTTGCCTGCGGCCCGTCCTGGGCTTTTGCCTACAAAAATTCCAGAAGGACGAGGATTTCTCCCAGACCAAAGCTGCCCCCTCCTCCAAACCTGGCTGCCATCGGAGGCCCAAACGCGCCCTACAAAATGACATCTGCCAAGTGGGCTCTTGAATTTGGCTTCTTGCGGAAAAGTGCCTCCTTTCAAAGCCAACTTGCCTAACTAGCCTGCAGCCTATTCTGGGCTTTTGCCTACAAAAATTCCATAAGGACGAGGATTTCTCCCAGACCAAAGCTGCCCCCTCCTCCAAACCTGGCTGCCATCGGAGGCCCAAACGCGCCCTACAAAATGACACCTGCCAAGTGGGCTCTTGAGTTTGGCTTCTTGGGGAAAAGTGCCTCCTTTCGGAGTCAACTTGCCGGCGGCCCATGCAGGGCTTTTGCCTACAAAAATTCCATAAGGACGAGGATTTCTCCCAGAAGAAAGCTGCCCCCTCCTCCAAACCTGGCTGCCATCGGAGGCCCAAACGCGCCCTACAAAATGACATCTGCCAAGTGGGCTCTTGAGTTTGGCTTCTTGGGGGAAAGTGCCTCCTTTCAAAGCCAACTTGCCTGCGTCCCGTCCTGGGCTTTTGCCTACAAAAATTCCATAAGGACGAGGATTTCTCCCAGAAGAAAGCTGCCCCCTCCTCCAAACCTGGCTACCATCGGAGGCCCAAACGCGCCCTACAAAATGACATCTGCATTGAGGGTTCTTGAGTTTGGCTTCTTGGGGAAAAGTGCCTCCTTTCAAAGCCAACTTGCCTAACTTGCCTGCGGCCCGTCCTGGGCTTTTGAGTACAAAAATTCCAGAAGTACAAGGATTTCTCCCAGACCAAAGCTGCTCCCTCCTCCAAACCTGGCTGCCATCGGAGGCCCAAACGCGCCCTACAAAATGACATCTGCCAAGTGGGCTCTTGAGTTTGGCTTCTTGGGGAAAAGTGACTCCTTTCAAAACCAACTTGCCTGCGTCCCGTCCCGGACGTTTGCTACAAAAATTCCATAAGGACGAGGATTCCTCCCAGACCAAAGCTGCCCCCTCCGCCAAACCTGGCTGCCATCGGAGGCCCAAACGCGCCCTACAAAATGACATTTGCCAAGTGGGCTCTTGAGTTTGGCTTCTTGCGGAAAAGTGCCTCCTTTCAAAGCCAACTTGCCTAACTAGCCTGCGGCCCGTGCTGGGCTTTAGACTACAAAAATTCCATAAGGACGAGGATTTCTCCCAGACCAAAGCTGCCCCCTCCTCCAAACCTGGCTGCCATCGGAGGCCCAAACGCGCCCCACAAAATGACATCTGCATTGAGGGTTCTTGAGTTTGGCTTCTTGGGGAAAAGTGCCTCCTTTCGGAGCCAACTTGCCTAACTTGCCTGCGGCCCGTCCTGGGCTTTTGCCTACAAAAATTCCATAAGGACGAGGATTTCTCCCAGACCAAAGCTGCCCCCTCCTCCAAACCTGGCTGCCATCGGAGGCCCAAACGTGCCCTACAAAATGACACCTGCCAAGTGGGCTCTTGAGTTTCGCTTCTTGCGGAAAAGTGCCTCCTTTCAAAGCCAACTTGCCTAACTAGCCTGCAGCCCATTCAGGGCTTTTGCCTACAAAAATTCCATAAGGACGAGGATTTCTCCCAGACCAAAGCTGCCCCCTCCTCCAAACCTAGCTGCCATCGGTGGCCCAAACGCGCCCTACAAAATGACATCTGCCAAGTGGGCTCCTGAGTTTGGCTTCTTGGGGGACAGTGCCTCCTTTCAAAGCCAACTTGCCTGCAGCCCGTGCTGGGCTTTAGACTACAAAAATTCCATAAGGACGAGGATTTCTCCCAGACCAAAGCTGCCCCCTCCTCCAAACCTGGCTGCCATCGGAGGCCCAAACGCGCCCCACAAAATGACATCTGCATTGAGGGTTCTTGAGTTTGGCTTCTTGGGGAAAAGTGCCTCCTTTCGGAGCCAACTTGCCTAACTTGCCTGCGGCCCATCCTGGGCTTTTGCTACAAAAATTCCATAAGGACGAGGATTTCTCCCAGACCAAAGCTGCCCCCTCCTCCAAACCTGGCTGCCATCGGAGGCCCAAACGCGCCCTACAAAATGACATCAGCATTGTGGGTTCTTGAGTTTGGCTTCTTGGGGAAAAGTGCCTCCTTTCAAAGCCAACTTGCCTAACTTGCCTGCGGCCCATGCGGGGTTTTTGCCTACAAAAATTCCATAAGGACGAGGATTTCTCCCAGACCAAAGCTGCCCCCTCCTCCAAACCTGGCTGCCATCGGAGGCCCAAACGCGCCCTACAAAATGACACCTGCCAAGTGGGCTCTTGAGTTTGGCTTCTTGGGGAAAAGTGACTCCTTTCAAAACCAACTTGCCTGCGTCCCGTCACGGGCTTTTGCTACAAAAATTCCATAAGGACGAGGATTCCTCCCAGACCAAAGCTGCCCCCTCCTCCAAACCTGGCTGCCATCGGAGGCCCAAACGTGCCCTACAAAATGACATCTGCCAAGTGGACTCTTGAGTTTGGCTTCTTGGGTGGAAGTACCTCCTTTCAAAGCCAACTTGCCTGCGGCCCGACCTGGGCTTTTGCCTACAAAAATTCCTTAAGGACGAGGATTTCTCCCAGACCAAAGCTGCCCCCTCCTCCAAACCTGGCTGCCATCGGAGGCCCAAACGCGCCCCACAAAATGACATCTGCATTGAGGGTTCTTGAGTTTGGCTTCTTGGGGAAAAGTGCCTCCTTTCGGAGTCAACTTGCCTAACTTGCCTGCGGCCCATGTGGGGTTTTTGCCTACAAAAATTCCATAAGGACGAGGATTTCTCCCAGACCAAAGCTGCCCCCTCCTCCAAACCTGGCTGACATCGGAGGCCCAAACGCGCCCTAGAAAATGACACCTGCCAAGTGGGCTCTTGAGTTTGGCTTCTTGGGGAAAAGTGACTCCTTTCAAAACCAACTTGCCTGCGTCCCGTCCCGGGCTTTTGCTACAAAAATTCCATAAGGACGAGGATTCCTCCCAGACCAAAGCTGCCCCCTCCTCCAAACCTGGCTGCCATCGGAGGCCCAAACGCGCCCTACAAAATGACACCTGCCAAGTGGGCTCTTGAGTTTGGCTTTCTGGGGAAAAGTGCCTCCTTTCGGAGTCAACTTGCCTGAGGCTCATGCAGGGATTTTGCCTCCAAAAATTCCAGAAGGACGAGGATTTCTCCCAGACCAAAGCTGCCCCCTCCTCCAAACCTGGCTGCCATCGGAGGCCCAAACGCGCCCTACAAAATGACACCTGCCAAGTGGGCTCTTGAGTTTGGCTTCTTGGGGAAAATTGCCTCATTTCGGAGTCAACTTGCCGGCGGCCCATGCAGGGCTTTTGCCTACAAAAATTCAATAAGGACGAGGATTCCTCCCAGACCAAAGCTGCCCCCTCCGCCAAACCTGGCTGCCATCGGAGGCCCAAACGCGCCCTACAAAATGACACCTGCCAAGTGGGCTCTTGAGTTTGGCTTCTTGGGGAAAAGTGCCTCCTTTCGGAGTCAACTTGCAGGGCTTTTGCCTCCAAAAATTCCATAAGGACGAGGATTTCTCCCAGACCAAAGCTGCCCCCTCCTCCAAACCTGGCTGCCATCGGAGGCCGAAACGTGCCCTACAAAATGACATCTGCCAAGTGGGCTCTTGAGTTTGGCTTCTTGGGTGGAAGTACCTCCTTTCAAAGCCAACTTGCCTGCGGCCCGTCCTGGGCTTTTGCCTACAAATATTCCATAAGGACGAGGATTTCTCCCAGACCAAAGCTGCCCCCTCCTCCAAACCTGGCTGCCATCGGAGGCCCAAACGCGCCCCACAAAATGACACCTGCATTGAGGGTTCTTGAGTTTGGCTTCCTGGGGAAAAGTGCCTCCTTTCGGAGTCAACTTGCCTGCGGCCCATGCAGGGCTTTTGCCTACAAAAATTCCAGAAGGACGAGGATTTCTCCCAGACCAAAACTGCAACCTCCTCCAAACCTGGCTGCCATCGGAGGCCCAAACGTGCCCTACAAAATGACACCTGCCAAGTGGGCTCTTGAGTTTGGCTTCTTGGGTGGAAGTGCCTCCTTTCAAAGCCAACTTGCCTGCGGCCCGTCCTGGGCTTTTGCCTCCAAAAATTCCATAAGGACGAGGATTTCTCCCAGACCAAAGCTGCCCCCTCCTCCAAACCTGGCTGCCATCGGAGGCCCAAACGCGCCCTACAAAATGACATCTGCCAAGTGGGCTCTTGAGTTTGGCTTCTTGCGGAAAAGTGCCTCCTTTCAAAGCCAACTTGCCTAACTAGCCTGCGGCCCGTGCTGGGCTTTAGACTACAAAAATTCCATAAGGACGAGGATTTCTCCCAGACCAAAGCTGCCCCCTCCTCCAAACCTGGCTGCCATCAGAGGCCCAAACGCGCCCCACAAAATGACATCTGCCTTGAGGGTTCTTGAGTTTGGCTTCTTGGGGAAAAGTGCCTCCTTTCGGAGTCAACTTGCCTAACTTGCCTGCGGCCCATGCGGGGTTTTTGCCTACAAAAATTCCATAAGGACGAGGATTTCTCCCAGACCAAAGCTGCCCCCTCCTCCAAACCTGGCTGACATCGGAGGCCCAAACGCGCCCTAGGAAATGACACCTGCCAAGTGGGCTCTTGAGTTTGGCTTCTTGGGGAAAAGTGACTCCTTTCAAAACCAACTTGCCTGCGTCCCGTCCTGGGCTTTTGCTACAAAAATTCCATAAGGACGAGGATTTCTCCCAGACCAAAGCTGCCCCCTCCTCCAAACCTGGCTGCCATCGGAGGCCCAAACGCGCCCTACAAAATGACATCTGCCAAGTGGGCTCTTGAGTTTGGCTTTCTGGGGAAAAGTGCCTCCTTTCGGAGTCAACTTGCCTGCGGCTCATGCAGGGGTTTTGCCTACAAAAATTCCATAAGGACGAGGATTTCTCCCAGACCAAAGCTGCCCCCTCCTCCAAACCTGGCTGCCATCGGAGGCCCAAACGCGCCCTACAAAATGACACCTGCCAAGTGGGCTCTTGAGTTTGGCTTCTTGGGGAAAATTGCCTCCTTTCGGAGTCAACTTGCCGGCGGCCCATGCAGGGCTTTTGCCTACAAAAATTCCATAAGGACGAGGATTTCTCCCAGAACAAAGCTGCCCCCTCCTCCAAACCTGGCTGCCATCGGAGGCCCAAACGCGCCCTACAAAATGACATCTGCCAAGCGGGCTCTTGAGTTTGGCTTCTTGGGGAAAAGTGCCTCCTTTCGGAGTCAACTTGCCGGCGGCCCATGCAGGGCTTTTGCCTCCAAAAATTCCATAAGGACGAGGATTTCTCCCAGACCAAAGCTGCCCCCTCCTCCAAACCTGGCTGCCATCGGAGGCCCAAACGCGCCCTAGAAAATGACACCTGCCAAGTGGGCTCTTGAGTTTGGCTTCTTGGGGAAAAGTGCCTCCTTTCGGAGCCAACTTGCCTAACTAGCCTGCGGCCCGTGCTGGGCTTTTGCCTCCAAAAATTCCATAAGGACGAGGATTTCTCCCAGACCAAAGCTGCCCCCTCCTCCAAACCTGGCTGCCATCAGAGGCCCAAATGCGCCCTACAAAATGACATCTGCCAAGTGGGCTCTTGAGTTTGGCTTCTTGGGGAAAAGTGCCTCCTTTCGGAGCCAACTTGCCTAACTTGCCTGCGGCCCGTCCTGGGCTTTTGCCTCCAAAAATTCCAGAAGGACGAGGATTTCTCCCAGACCAAAGCTGCCCCCTCCTCCAAACCTGGCTGCCATCGGAGGCCCAAACGCGCCCCACAAAATGACACCTGCATTGAGGGTTCTTGAGTTTGGCTTCCTGGGGAAAAGTGCCTCCTTTCGGAGTCAACTTGCCTGCGGCCCATGCAGGGCTTTTGCCTCCAAAAATTCCATAAGGACGAGGATTTCTCCCAGACCAAAGCTGCCCCCTCCTCCAAACCTGGCTGCCATCGGAGGCCCAAACGTGCCCTACAAAATGACACCTGCCAAGTGGGCTCTTGAGTTTGGCTTCTTGGGTGGAAGTGCCTCCTTTCAAAGCCAACTTGCCTGCGGCCCGTCCTGGGCTTTTGCCTCCAAAAATTCCATAAGGACGAGGATTTCTCCCAGACCAAAGCTGCCCCCTCCTCCAAACCTGGCTGCCATCAGAGGCCCAAACGCGCCCCACAAAATGACATCTGCCTTGAGGGTTCTTGAGTTTGGCTTCTTGGGGAAAAGTGCCTCCTTTCGGAGTCAACTTGCCTAACTTGCCTGCGGCCCATGCGGGGTTTTTGCCTACAAAAATTCCATAAGGACGAGGATTTCTCCCAGACCAAAGCTGCCCCCTCCTCCAAACCTGGCTGACATCGGAGGCCCAAACGCGCCCTAGAAAATGACACCTGCCAAGTGGGCTCTTGAGTTTGGCTTCTTGGGGAAAAGTGACTCCTTTCAAAACCAACTTGCCTGCGTCCCGTCCTGGGCTTTTGCTACAAAAATTCCATAAGGACGAGGATTTCTCCCAGACCAAAGCTGCCCCCTCCTCCAAACCTGGCTGCCATCGGAGGCCCAAACGCGCCCTACAAAATGACATCTGCCAAGTGGGCTCTTGAGTTTGGCTTTCTGGGGAAAAGTGCCTCCTTTCGGAGTCAACTTGCCTGCGGCTCATGCAGGGGTTTTGCCTACAAAAATTCCATAAGGACGAGGATTTCTCCCAGACCAAAGCTGCCCCCTCCTCCAAACCTGGCTGCCATCGGAGGCCCAAACGCGCCCTACAAAATGACACCTGCCAAGTGGGCTCTTGAGTTTGGCTTCTTGGGGAAAATTGCCTCCTTTCGGAGTCAACTTGCCGGCGGCCCATGCAGGGCTTTTGCCTACAAAAATTCCATAAGGACGAGGATTTCTCCCAGACCAAAGCTGCCCCCTCCTCCAAACCTGGCTGCCATCGGAGGCCCAAACGCGCCCTACAAAATGACATCTGCCAAGCGGGCTCTTGAGTTTGGCTTCTTGGGGAAAAGTGCCTCCTTTCGGAGTCAACTTGCCGGCGGCCCATGCAGGGCTTTTGCCTCCAAAAATTCCATAAGGACGAGGATTTCTCCCAGACCAAAGCTGCCCCCTCCTCCAAACCTGGCTGCCATCGGAGGCCCAAACGCGCCCTAGAAAATGACACCTGCCAAGTGGGCTCTTGAGTTTGGCTTCTTGGGGAAAAGTGCCTCCTTTCGGAGCCAACTTGCCTAACTAGCCTGCGGCCCGTGCTGGGCTTTTGCCTCCAAAAATTCCATAAGGACGAGGATTTCTCCCAGACCAAAGCTGCCCCCTCCTCCAAACCTGGCTGCCATCAGAGGCCCAAATGCGCCCTACAAAATGACATCTGCCAAGTGGGCTCTTGAGTTTGGCTTCTTGGGGAAAAGTGCCTCCTTTCGGAGCCAACTTGCCTAACTTGCCTGCGGCCCGTCCTGGGCTTTTGCCTCCAAAAATTCCAGAAGGACGAGGATTTCTCCCAGACC
The DNA here is from genome assembly GCF_963662255.1 of Cinclus cinclus. Lineage (NCBI taxonomy): Eukaryota > Metazoa > Chordata > Aves > Passeriformes > Cinclidae > Cinclus > Cinclus cinclus. The sequence continues at coordinate 52,648 of NW_026912191.1, forward strand.
AAAGCTGCCCCCTCCTCCAAACCTGGCTGCCATCGGAGGCCCAAACGCGCCCCACAAAATGACACCTGCATTGAGGGTTCTTGAGTTTGGCTTCCTGGGGAAAAGTGCCTCCTTTCGGAGTCAACTTGCCTGCGGCCCATGCAGGGCTTTTGCCTCCAAAAATTCCATAAGGACGAGGATTTCTCCCAGACCAAAGCTGCCCCCTCCTCCAAACCTGGCTGCCATTGGAGGCCCAAACGTGCCCTACAAAATGACACCTGCCAAGTGGGCTCTTGAGTTTGGCTTCTTGGGTGGAAGTGCCTCCTTTCAAAGCCAACTTGCCTGCGGCCCGTCCTGGGCTTTTGCCTCCAAAAATTCCATAAGGACGAGGATTTCTCCCAGACCAAAGCTGCCCCCTCCTCCAAACCTGGCTGCCATCGGAGGCCCAAACGCGCCCTACAAAATGACATCTGCCAAGTGGGCTCTTGAGTTTGGCTTCTTGCGGAAAAGTGCCTCCTTTCAAAGCCAACTTGCCTAACTAGCCTGCAGCCCATTCTGGGCTTTTGCCTACAAAAATTCCATAAGGACGAGGATTTCTCCCAGACCAAAGCTGCCCCCTCCTCCAAACCTGGCTGCCATCGGTGGCCCAAACGCGCCCTACAAAATGACATCTGCCAAGTGGGCTCCTGAGTGTGGCTTCTTGGGGGAAAGTGCCTCCTTTCAAAGCCAACTTGCCTGCAGCCCGTGCTGGGCTTTAGACTACAAAAATTCCATAAGGACGAGGATTTCTCCCAGACCAAAGCTGCCCCCTCCTCCAAACCTGGCTGCCATCGGAGGCCCAAACGCGCCCTACAAAATGACATCTGCATTGAGGGTTCTTGAGTTTGGCTTCTTGGGGAAAAGTGCCTCCTTTCGGAGCCAACTTGCCTAACTTGCCTGCGGCCCATCCTGGGCTTTTGCTACAAAAATTCCATAAGGACGAGGATTTCTCCCAGACCAAAGCTGCCCCCTCCTCCAAACCTGGCTGCCATCGGAGGCCCAAACGCGCCCTACAAAATGACATCTGCATTGTGGGTTCTTGAGTTTGGCTTCTTGGGGGAAAGTGCCTCCTTTCAAAGCAACTTGCCTAACTTGCCTGCGGCCCATGCGGGGTTTTTCCCTACAAAAATTCCATAAGGACGAGGATTTCTCCCAGACCAAAGCTGCCCCCTCCTCCAAACCTGGCTGCCATCGGAGGCCCAAACGCGCCCTACAAAATGACATCTGCCAAGTGGGCTCTTGAGTTTGGCTTCTTGGGGAAAAGTGCCTCCTTTCGGAGCCAACTTGCCTGCGTCCCGCCCCGGGCTTTTGCTACAAAAATTCCATAAGGACGAGGATTCCTCCCAGACCAAAGCTGCCCCCTCCGCCAAACCTGGCTGCCATCGGAGGCCCAAACGCGCCCTACAAAATGACATCTGCCAAGTGGGCTCTTGAGTTTGGCTTCTTGCGGAAAAGTGCCTCCTTTCAAAGCCAACTTGCCTGCGGCCCATGCAGGGCTTTTGCCTACAAAAATTCCATAAGGACGAGGATTTCTCCCAGACCAAAGCTGCCCCCTCCTCCAAACCTGGCTGCCATCGGAGGCCCAAACGTGCCCTACAAAATGACATCTGCCAAGTGGGCTCTTGAGTTTGGCTTCCTGGGGAAAAGTGCCTCCTTTCAAAGCCAACTTGCCTGCGGCCCGTCCTGGGCTTTTGCCTACAAAAATTCCATAAGGACGAGGATTTCTCCCAGACCAAAACTGCCCCCTCCTCCAAACCTGGCTGCCATCGGAGGCCCAAACGTGCCCTACAAAATGACACCTGCCAAGTGGGCTCTTGAGTTTGGCTTCTTGGGTGGAAGTGCCTCCTTTCAAAGCCAACTTGCCTGCGGCCCGTCCTGGGCTTTTGCCTCCAAAAATTCCATAAGGACGAGGATTTCTCCCAGACCAAAGCTGCCCCCTCCTCCAAACCTGGCTGCCATCGGAGGCCCAAACGCGCCCTACAAAATGACATCTGCCAAGTGGGCTCTTGAGTTTGGCTTCTTGCGGAAAAGTGCCTCCTTTCAAAACCAACTTGCCTAACTAGCCTGCGGCCCGTCCTGGGCTTTAGACTACAAAAATTCCATAAGGACGAGGATTTCTCCCAGACCAAAGCTGCCCCCTCCTCCAAACCTGGCTGCCATCAGAGGCCCAAACGCGCCCCACAAAATGACATCTGCATTGAGGGTTCTTGAGTTTGGCTTCTTGGGGAAAAGTGCCTCCTTTCGGAGTCAACTTGCCTAACTTGCCTGCGGCCCATGCGGGGTTTTTGCCTACAAAAATTCCATAAGGACGAGGATTTCTCCCAGACCAAAGCTGCCCCCTCCTCCAAACCTGGCTGACATCGGAGGCCCAAACGCGCCCTAGAAAATGACACCTGCCAAGTGGGCTCTTGAGTTTGGCTTCTTGGGGAAAAGTGACTCCTTTCAAAACCAACTTGCCTGCGTCCCGTCCTGGGCTTTTGCTACAAAAATTCCATAAGGACGAGGATTCCTCCCAGACCAAAGCTGCCCCCTCCTCCAAACCTGGCTGCCATCGGAGGCCCAAACGCGCCCTACAAAATGACATCTGCCAAGTGGGCTCTTGAGTTTGGCTTTCTGGGGAAAAGTGCCTCCTTTCGGAGTCAACTTGCCTGCGGCTCATGCAGGGGTTTTGCCTACAAAAATTCCATAAGGACGAGGATTTCTCCCAGACCAAAGCTGCCCCCTCCTCCAAACCTGGCTGCCATCGGAGGCCCAAACGCGCCCTACAAAATGACACCTGCCAAGTGGGCTCTTGAGTTTGGCTTCTTGGGGAAAATTGCCTCCTTTCGGAGTCAACTTGCCAGCGGCCCATGCAGGGCTTTTGCCTACAAAAATTCCATAAGGACGAGGATTTCTCCCAGAACAAAGCTGCCCCCTCCTCCAAACCTGGCTGCCATCGGAGGCCCAAACGCGCCCTACAAAATGACATCTGCCAAGTGGGCTCTTGAGTTTGGCTTCTTGGGGAAAAGTGCCTCCTTTCGGAGTCAACTTGCCGGCGGCCCATGCAGGGCTTTTGCCTCCAAAAATTCCATAAGGACGAGGATTTCTCCCAGACCAAAGCTGCCCCCTCCTCCAAACCTGGCTGCCATCAGAGGCCCAAATGCGCCCTACAAAATGACATCTGCCAAGTGGGCTCTTGAGTTTGGCTTCTTGGGGAAAAGTGCCTCCTTTCGGAGCCAACTTGCCTAACTTGCCTGCGGCCCGTCCTGGGCTTTTGCCTCCAAAAATTCCATAAGGACGAGGATTTCTCCCAGACCAAAGCTGCCCCCTCCTCCAAACCTGGCTGCCATCGGAGGCCCAAACGCGCCCCACAAAATGACACCTGCATTGAGAGTTCTTGAGTTTGGCTTCCTGGGGAAAAGTGCCTCCTTTCGGAGTCAACTTGCCTGCGGCCCATGCAGGGCTTTTGCCTCCAAAAATTCCATAAGGACGAGGATTTCTCCCAGACCAAAGCTGCCCCCTCCTCCAAACCTGGCTGCCATTGGAGGCCCAAACGTGCCCTACAAAATGACACCTGCCAAGTGGGCTCTTGAGTTTGGCTTCTTGGGTGGAAGTGCCTCCTTTCAAAGCCAACTTGCCTGCGGCCCGTCCTGGGCTTTTGCCTACAAAAATTCCATAAGGACGAGGATTTCTCCCAGACCAAAGCTGCCCCCTCCTCCAAACCTGGCTGCCATCGGAGGCCCAAACGCGCCCTACAAAATGACATCTGCCAAGTGGGCTCTTGAGTTTGGCTTCTTGCGGAAAAGTGCCTGCTTTCAAAGCCAACTTGCCTAACTAGCCTGCAGCCCATTCTGGGCTTTTGCCTACAAAAATTCCATAAGGACGAGGATTTCTCCCAGACCAAAGCTGCCCCCTCCTCCAAACCTAGCTGCCATCGGTGGCCCAAACGCGCCCTACAAAATGACATCTGCCAAGTGGGCTCCTGAGTGTGGCTTCTTGGGGGAAAGTGCCTCCTTTCAAAGCCAACTTGCCTGCAGCCCGTGCTGGGCTTTAGACTACAAAAATTCCATAAGGACGAGGATTTCTCCCAGACCAAAGCTGCCCCCTCCTCCAAACCTGGCTGCCATCGGAGGCCCAAACGCGCCCTACAAAATGACATCTGCATTGAGGGTTCTTGAGTTTGTCTTCTTGGGGAAAAGTGCCTCCTTTTGGAGCCAACTTGCCTAACTTGCCTGCGGCACATCCTGGGCTTTTGCTACAAAAATTCCATAAGGACGAGGATTTCTCCCAGACCAAAGCTGCCCCCTCCTCCAAACCTGGCTGCCATCGGAGGCCCAAACGCGCCCTACAAAATGACATCTGCATTGTGGGTTCTTGAGTTTGGCTTCTTGGGGGAAAGTGCCTCCTTTCAAAGCAACTTGCCTAACTTGCCTGCGGCACATGCGGGGTTTTTCCCTACAAAAATTCCATAAGGACGAGGATTTCTCCCAGACCAAAGCTGCCCCCTCCTCCAAACCTGGCTGCCATCGGAGGCCCAAACGCGCCCTACAAAATGACATCTGCCAAGTGGGCTCTTGAGTTTGGCTTCTTGGGGAAAAGTGACTCCTTTCAAAACCAACTTGCCTGCGTCCCGTCCCGGGCTTTTGCTACAAAAATTCCATAAGGACGAGGATTCCTCCCAGACCAAAGCTGCCCCCTCCTCCAAACCTGGCTGCCATCGGAGGCCCAAACGCGCCCTACAAAATGACATCTGTCAAGTGGGCTCTTGAGTTTGGCTTCTTGCGGAAAAGTGCCTCCTTTGAAAGCCAACTTGCCTGCGGCCCATGCAGGGCTTTTGCCTACAAAAATTCCATAAGGACGAGGATTTCTCCCAGACCAAAGCTGCCCCCTCCTCCAAACCTGGCTGCCATCGGAGGCCCAAACGTGCCCTACAAAATGACATCTGCCAAGTGGGCTCTTGAGTTTGGCTTCTTGGGTGGAAGTACCTCCTTTCAAAGCCAACTTGCCTTCGGCCCGTCCTGGGCTTTTGCCTACAAAAATTCCATAAGGACGAGGATTTCTCCCAGACCAAAGCTGCCCCCTCCTCCAAACCTGGCTGCCATCGGAGGCCCAAACGCGCCCCACGAAATGACACCTGCATTGAGGGTTCTTGAGTTTGGCTTCCTGGGGAAAAGTGCCTCCTTTCGGAGTCAACTTGCCTGCGGCCCATGCAGGGCTTTTGCCTACAAAAATTCCATAAGGACGAGGATTTCTCCCAGACCAAAGCTGCCCCCTCCTCCAAACCTGGCTGCCATCGGAGGCCCAAACGTGCCCTACAAAATGACACCTGCCAAGTGGGCTCTTGAGTTTGGCTTCTTGGGTGGAAGTGCCTCCTTTCAAAGCCAACTTGCCTGCGGCCCGTCCTGGGCTTTTGCCTACAAAAATTCCATAAGGACGAGGATTTCTCCCAGACCAAAGCTGCCCCCTCCTCCAAACCTGGCTGCCATAGGAGGCCCAAACGCGCCCTACAAAATGACATCTGCCAAGTGGGCTCTTGAGTTTGGCTTCTTGCGGAAAAGTGCCTCCTTTCAAAGCCAACTTGCCTAACTAGCCTGCGGCCCGTGCTGGGCTTTAGACTACAAAAATTCCATAAGGACGAGGATTTCTCCCAGACCAAAGCTGCCCCCTCCTCCAAACCTGGCTGCCATCGGAGGCCCAAACGCGCCCCACAAAATGACATCTGCATTGAGGGTTCTTGAGTTTGGCTTCTTGGGGAAAAGTGCCTCCTTTCGGAGTCAACTTGCCTAACTTGCCTGCGGCCCATGCGGGGTTTTTGCCTACAAAAATTCCATAAGGACGAGGATTTCTCCCAGACCAAAGCTGCCCCCTCCTCCAAACCTGGCTGACATCGGAGGCCCAAACGCGCCCTAGAAAATGACATCTGCCAAGTGGGCTCTTGAGTTTGGCTTCTTGGGGAAAAGTGACTCCTTTCAAAACCAACTTGCCTGTGTCCCGTCCCGGGCTTTTTCTACAAAAATTCCATAAGGACGAGGATTTCTCCCAGACCAAAGCTGCCCCCTCCTCCAAACCTGGCTGCCATCGGAGGCCCAAACGCGCCCTACAAAATGACATCTGCCAAGTGGGCTCTTGAGTTTGGCTTCTTGGGGAAAAGTGACTCCTTTCAAAGCAACTTGCCTAACTTGCCTGCGGCCCATGCGGGGTTTTTGCCTACAAAAATTCCATAAGGACGAGGATTTCTCCCAGACCAAAGCTGCCCCCTCCTCCAAACCTGGCTGCCATCGGAGGCCCAAACGCGCCCTACAAAATGACACCTGCCAAGTGGGCTCTTGAGTTTGGCTTCTTGGGGAAAAGTGACTCCTTTCAAAACCAACTTGCCTGCGTCCCGTCCCGGGCTTTTGCTACAAAAATTCCATAAGGATGAGGATTCCTCCCAGACCAAAGCTGCCCCCTCCTCCAAACCTGGCTGCCATCGGAGGCCCAAACGCGCCCTACAAAATGACATCTGCCAAGTGGGCTCTTGAGTTTGGCTTTCTGGGGAAATGTGCCTCCTTTCGGAGTCAACTTGCCTGCGGCCCATGCAGGGCTTTTGCCTACAAAAATTCCATAAGGACGAGGATTTCTCCCAGACCAAAGCTGCCCCCTCCTCCAAACCTGGCTGCCATCGGAGGCCGAAACGTGCCCTACAAAATGACATCTGCCAAGTGGGCTCTTGAGTTTGGCTTTCTGGGGAAATGTGCCTCCTTTCGGAGTCAATTTGCCTGCGGCCCGTCCTGGGCTTTTGCCTCCAAAAATTCCAGAAGGACGAGGATTTCTCCCAGAACAAAGCTGCCCCCTCCTCCAAACCTGGCTGCCATCGGAGGCCCAAACGCGCCCCACAAAATGACACCTGCATTGAGGGTTCTTGAGTTTGGCTTCCTGGGGAAAAGTGCCTCCTTTCGGAGTCAACTTGCCTGCGGCCCATGCAGGGCTTTTGCCTACAAAAATTCCATAAGGACGAGGATTTCTCCCAGACCAAAGCTGCCCCCTCCTCCAAACCTGGCTGCCATCGGAGGCCCAAACGCGCCCTACAAAATGACATCTGCCAAGTGGGCTCTTGAGTTTGGCTTCTTGGGGAAAAGTGCCTCCTTTCGGAGCCAAATTGCCTAACTTGCCTGCGGCCCGTCCTGGGCTTTTGCCTCCAAAAATTCCAGAAGGACGAGGATTTCTCCCAGACCAAAGCTGCCCCCTCCTCCAAACCTGGCTGCCATCGGAGGCCCAAACGCGCCCCACAAAATTACACCTGCATTGAGGGTTCTTGAGTTTGGCTTCCTGGGGAAAAGTGCCTCCTTTCGGAGTCAACTTGCCTGCGGCCCATGCAGGGCTTTTGCCTACAAAAATTCCAGAAGGACGAGGATTTCTCCCAGACCAAAGCTGCCCCCTCCTCCAAACCTGGCTGCCATTGGAGGCCCAAACGTGCCCTACAAAATGACACCTGCCAAGTGGGCTCTTGAGTTTGGCTTCTTGGGTGGAAGTGCCTCCTTTCAAAGCCAACTTGCCTGCGGCCCGTCCTGGGCTTTTGCCTACAAAAATTCCATAAGGACGAGGATTTCTCCCAGACCAAAGCTGCCCCCTCCTCCAAACCTGGCTGCCATCGGAGGCCCAAACGCGCCCTACAAAATGACATCTGCCAAGTGGGCTCTTGAGTTTGGCTTCTTGCGGAAAAGTGCCTCCTTTCAAAGCCAACTTGCCTAACTAGCCTGCAGCCCATTCTGGGCTTTTGCCTACAAAAATTCCATAAGGACGAGGATTTCTCCCAGACCAAAGCTGCCCCCTCCTCCAAACCTAGCTGCCATCGGTGGCCCAAACGCGCCCTACAAAATGACATCTGCCAAGTGGGCTCCTGAGTGTGGCTTCTTGGGGGAAAGTGCCTCCTTTCAAAGCCAACTTGCCTGCAGCCCGTGCTGGGCTTTAGACTACAAAAATTCCATAAGGACGAGGATTTCTCCCAGACCAAAGCTGCCCCCTCCTCCAAACCTGGCTGCCATCGGAGGCCCAAACGCGCCCCACAAAATGACATCTGCATTGAGGGTTCTTGAGTTTGTCTTCTTGGGGAAAAGTGCCTCCTTTCGGAGCCAACTTGCCTAACTTGCCTGCGGCCCATCCTGGGATTTTGCTACAAAAATTCCATAAGGACGAGGATTTCTCCCAGACCAAAGCTGCCCCCTCCTCCAAACCTGGCTGCCATCGGAGGCCCAAACGCGCCCTACAAAATGACATCTGCCAAGTGGGCTCTTGAGTTTGGCTTCTTGGGGAAAAGTGACTCCTTTCAAAACCAACTTGCCTGCGTCCCGTCCCGGGCTTTTGCTACAAAAATTCCATAAGGACGAGGATTCCTCCCAGACCAAAGCTGCCCCCTCCTCCAAACCTGGCTGCCATCGGAGGCCCAAACGCGCCCTACAAAATGACATCTGTCAAGTGGGCTCTTGAGTTTGGCTTCTTGCGGAAAAGTGCCTCCTTTCAAAGCCAACTTGCCTGCGGCCCATGCAGGGCTTTTGCCTACAAAAATTCCATAAGGACGAGGATTTCTCCCAGACCAAAGCTGCCCCCTCCTCCAAACCTGGCTGCCATCGGAGGCCCAAACGTGCCCTACAAAATGACACCTGCCAAGTGGGCTCTTGAGTTTGGCTTCTTGGGTGGAAGTGCCTCCTTTCAAAGCCAACTTGCCTGCGGCCCGTCCTGGGCTTTTGCCTACAAAAATTCCATAAGGACGAGGATTTCTCCCAGACCAAAGCTGCCCCCTCCTCCAAACCTGGCTGCCATCGGAGGCCCAAACGCGCCCTACAAAATGACATCTGCCAAGTGGGCTCTTGAGTTTGGCTTCTTGCGGAAAAGTGCCTCCTTTCAAAGCCAACTTGCCTAACTAGCCTGCGGCCCGTGCTGGGCTTTAGACTACAAAAATTCCATAAGGACGAGGATTTCTCCCAGACCAAAGCTGCCCCCTCCTCCAAACCTGGCTGCCATCGGAGGCCCAAACGCGCCCCACAAAATGACATCTGCATTGAGGGTTCTTGAGTTCGGCTTCTTGGGGAAAAGTGCCTCCTTTCGGAGTCAACTTGCCTAACTTGCCTGCGGCCCATGCGGGGTTTTTGCCTACAAAAATTCCATAAGGACGAGGATTTCTCCCAGACCAAAGCTGCCCCCTCCTCCAAACCTGGCTGACATCGGAGGCCCAAACGCGCCCTAGAAAATGACATCTGCCAAGTGGGCTCTTGAGTTTGGCTTCTTGGGGAAAAGTGACTCCTTTCAAAACCAACTTGCTTGTGTCCCGTCCCGGGCTTTTTCTACAAAAATTCCAGAAGGACGAGGATTTCTCCCAGACCAAAGCTGCCCCCTCCTCCAAACCTGGCTGCCATCGGAGGCCCAAACGCGCCCTACAAAATGACATCTGCATTGTGGGTTCTTGAGTTTGGCTTCTTGGGGAAAAGTGCCTCCTTTCAAAGCAACTTGCCTAACTTGCCTGCGGCCCATGCGGGGTTTTGGCCTACAAAAATTCCATAAGGACGAGGATTTCTCCCAGACCAAAGCTGCCCCCTCCTCCAAACCTGGCTGCCATCGGAGGCCCAAACGCGCCCTACAAAATGACACCTGCCAAGTGGGCTCTTGAGTTTGGCTTCTTGGGGAAAAGTGACTCCTTTCAAAACCAACTTGCCTGCGTCCCGTCCCGGGCTTTTGCTACAAAAATTCCATAAGGATGAGGATTCCTCCCAGACCAAAGCTGCCCCCTCCTCCAAACCTGGCTGCCATCAGAGGCCCAAACGCGCCCTACAAAATGACATCTGCATTGTGGGCTCTTGAGTTTGGCTTTCTGGGGAAATGTGCCTCCTTTCGGAGTCAACTTGCCTGCGGCCCATGCAGGGCTTTTGCCTACAAAAATTCCATAAGGACGAGGATTTCTCCCAGACCAAAGCTGCCCCCTCCTCCAAACCTGGCTGCCATCGGAGGCCGAAACGTGCCCTACAAAATGACATCTGCCAAGTGGGCTCTTGAGTTTGGCTTCTTGTGTGGAAGTACCTCCTTTCAAAGCCAACTTGCCTGCGGCCCGTCCTGGGCTTTTGCCTACAAAAATTCCATAAGGACGAGGATTTCTCCCAGACCAAAGCTGCCCCCTCCTCCAAACCTGGCTGCCATCGGAGGCCCAAACGCGCCCCACAAAATGACACCTGCATTGAGGGTTCTTGAGTTTGGCTTCCTGGGGAAAAGTGCCTCCTTTCGGAGTCAACTTGCCTGCGGCCCATGCAGGGCTTTTGCCTACAAAAATTCCATAAGGACGAGGATTTCTCCCAGACCAAAGCTGCCCCCTCCTCCAAACCTGGCTGCCATCAGAGGCCCAAACGTGCCCTACAAAATGACACCTGCCAAGTGGGCTCTTGAGTTTGGCTTCTTGGGTGGAAGTGCCTCCTTTCAAAGCCAACTTGCCTGCGGCCCGTCCTGGGCTTTTGCCTCCAAAAATTCCATAAGGACGAGGATTTCTCCCAGACCAAAGCTGCCCCCTCCTCCAAACCTGGCTGCCATCGGAGGCCCAAACGCGCCCTACAAAATGACATCTGCCAAGTGGGCTCTTGAGTTTGGCTTCTTGCGGAAAAGTGCCTCCTTTCAAAGCCAACTTGCCTAACTAGCCTGCGGCCCGTGCTGGGCTTTAGACTACAAAAATTCCATAAGGACGAGGATTTCTCCCAGACCAAAGCTGCCCCCTCCTCCAAACCTGGCTGCCATCGGAGGCCGAAACGCGCCCCCCAAAATGACATCTGCATTGAGGGTTCTTGAGTTTGGCTTCTTGGGGAAAAGTGCCTCCTTTCGGAGTCAACTTGCCTAACTTGCCTGCGGCCCATGCGGGGTTTTTGCCTACAAAAATTCCATAAGGACGAGGATTTCTCCCAGACCAAAGCTGCCCCCTCCTCCAAACCTGGCTGATATCGGAGGCCCAAACGCGCCCTAGAAAATGACACCTGCCAAGTGGGCTCTTGAGTTTGGGTTCTTGGGGAAAAGTGACTCCTTTCAAAACCAACTTGCCTGCGTCCCGTCCCGGGCTTTTGCTACAAAAATTCCATAAGGACGAGGATTCCTCCCAGACCAAAGCTGCCCCCTCCTCCAAACCTGGCTGCCATCGGAGGCCCAAACGCGCCCTACAAAATGACATCTGCCAAGTGGGCTCTTGAGTTTGGCTTTCTGGGGAAAAGTGCCTCCTTTCGGAGTCAACTTGCCTGCGGCTCATGCAGGGGTTTTGCCTACAAAAATTCCATAAGGACGAGGATTTCTCCCAGACCAAAGCTGCCCCCTCCTCCAAACCTGGCTGCCATCGGAGGCCCAAACGCGCCCTACAAAATGACACCTGCCAAGTGGGCTCTTGAGTTTGGCTTCTTGGGGAAAATTGCCTCCTTTCGGAGTCAACTTGCCGGCGGCCCATGCAGGGCTTTTGCCTACAAAATTCCATAAGGACGAGGATTCCTCCCAGACCAAAGCTGCCCCCTCCGCCAAACCTGGCTGCCATCGGAGGCCCAAACGCGCCCTACAAAATGACATCTGCCAAGCGGGATCTTGAGTTTGGCTTCTTGGGGAAAAGTGCCTCCTTTCGGAGTCAACATGCCGGCGGCCCATGCAGGGCTTTTGCCTCCAAAAATTCCATAAGGACGAGGATTTCTCCCAGACCAAAGCTGCCCCCTCCTCCAAACCTGGCTGCCATCGGAGGCCCAAACGCGCCCTACAAAATGACACCTGCCAAGTGGGCTCTTGAGTTTGGCTTCTTGGGGAAAAGTGCCTCCTTTCGGAGCCAACTTGCCTAACTAGCCTGCGGCCCGTGCTGGGCTTTTGCCTACAAAAATTCCATAAGGACGAGGATTTCTCCCAGACCAAAGCTGCCCCCTCCTCCAAACCTGGCTGCCATCAGAGGCCCAAACGCGCCCTACAAAATGACATCTGCCAAGTGGGCTCTTGAGTTTGGCTTCTTGGGGAAAAGTGCCTCCTTTCGGAGCCAAATTGCCTGCGGCCCATGTAGGGCTTTTGCCTCCAAAAATTCCATAAGGACGAGGATTTCTCCCAGACCAAAGCTGCCCCCTCCTCCAAACCTGGCTGCCATTGGAGGCCCAAACGTGCCCTACAAAATGACACCTGCCAAGTGGGCTCTTGAGTTTGGCTTCTTGGGTGGAAGTGCCTCCTTTCAAAGCCAACTTGCCTGCGGCCCGTCCTGGGCTTTTGCCTACAAAAATTCCATAAGGACGAGGATTTCTCCCAGACCAAAGCTGCCCCCTCCTCCAAACCTGGCTGCCATCGGAGGCCCAAACGCGCCCTACAAAATGACATCTGCCAAGTGGGCTCTTGAGTTTGGCTTCTTGGGGGAAAGTGCCTCCTTTCAAAGCCAACTTGCCTGCAGCCCGTGCTGGGCTTTAGACTACAAAAATTCCATAAGGACGAGGATTTCTCCCAGACCAAAGCTGCCCCCTCCTCCAAACCTGGCTGCCATCGGAGGCCCAAACGCGCCCCACAAAATGACATCTGCATTGAGGGTTCTTGAGTTTGGCTTCTTGGGGAAAAGTGCCTCCTTTCGGAGTCAACTTGCCTAACTTGCCTGCGGCCCATGTGGGGTTTTTGCCTACAAAAATTCCATAAGGACGAGGATTTCTCCCAGACCAAAGCTGCCCCCTCCTCCAAACCTGGCTGACATCGGAGGCCCAAACGCGCCCTACAAAATGACACCTGCCAAGTCGGCTCTTGAGTTTGGCTTCTTGGGGAAAAGTGACTCCTTTCAAAACCAACTTGCCTGCGTCCCGTCCTGGGCTTTTGCTACAAAAATTCCATAAGGACGAGGATTCCTCCCAGACCAAAGCTGCCCCCTCCTCCAAACCTGGCTGCCATCGGAGGCCCAAACGCGCCCTACAAAATGACATCTGCCAAGTGGGCTCTTGAGTTTGGCTTTCTGGGGAAAAGTGCCTCCTTTCGGAGTCAACTTGCCTGCGGCTCATGCAGGGGTTTTGCCTACAAAAATTCCATAAGGACGAGGATTTCTCCCAGACCAAAGCTGCCCCCTCCTCCAAACCTGGCTGCCATCGGAGGCCCAAACGCGCCCTACAAAATGACACCTGCCAAGTGGGCTCTTGAGTTTGGCTTCTTGGGGAAAATTGCCTACTTTCGGAGTCAACTTGCCGGCGGCCCATGCAGGGCTTTTGCCTACAAAAATTCCATAAGGACGAGGATTTCTCCCAGAACAAAGCTGCCCCCTCCTCCAAACCTGGCTGCCATCGGAGGCCCAAACGCGCCCTACAAAATGACATCTGCCAAGTGGGTTCTTGAGTTTGGCTTCCTGGGGAAAAGTGCCTCCTTTCAAAGCCAACTTGCCTAACTTGCCTGCGGCCCGTCCTGGGCTTTTGAGTACAAAAATTCCAGAAGGACGAGGATTTCTCCCAGACCAAAGCTGCCCCCTCCTCCAAACCTGGCTGCCATCGGAGGCCCAAACGCGCCCTACAAAATGACACCTGCAAAGTGGGCTCTTGAGTTTGGCTTCTTGGGGAAAAGTGCCTCCTTTCAAAGCCAACTTGCCTAACTTGCCTGCGGCCCGTCCAGGGCTTTTGCCTACAAAAATTCCAGAAGGACAAGGATTTCTCCCAGACCAAAGCTGCCCCCTCCTCCAAACCTGGCTGCCATCGGAGGCCCAAACGCGCCCTACAAAATGACATCTGCCAAGTGGGCTCTTGAGTTTGGCTTCTTGGGGAAAAGTGACTCCTTTCAAAACCAACTTGCCTGCGTCCCGTCCCGGACGTTTGCTACAAAAATTCCATAAGGACGAGGATTCCTCCCAGACCAAAGCTGCCCCCTCCGCCAAACCTGGCTGCCATTGGAGGCCCAAACGCGCCCTACAAAATGACACCTGCCAAGTGGGTTCTTGAGTTTGGCTTCTTGGGGAAAAGTGCCTCCTTTCGGAGCCAACTTGCCTGCGGCCCATGCAGGGCTTTTGCCTCCAAAAATTCCAGAAGGACGAGGATTTCTCCCAGACCAAAGCTGCCCCCTCCTCCAAACCTGGCTGCCATCGGAGGCCCAAACGTGCCCTACAAAATGACACCTGCCAAGTGGGTTCTTGAGTTTGGCTTCTTGGGGAAAAGTGCCTCCTTTCAAAGCCAACTTGCCTAACTTGCCTGCGGACTGTGCTGGGCTTTTGCCTACAAAAATTCCATAAGGACGAGGATTTCTCCCAGACCAAAGCTGCCCCCTCCTCCAAACCTGGCTGCCATCAGAGGCCCAAACACGCCCTACAAAATGACATCTGCCAAGTGGGCTCTTGAGTTTGGCTTCTTGGGGAAAAGTGCCTCCTTTCGGAGCCAAATTGCCTAACTTGCCTGCGGCCCGTCCTGGGCTTTTGCCTCCAAAAATTCCAGAAGGACGAGGATTTCTCCCAGACCAAAGCTGCCCCCTCCTCCAAACCTGGCTGCCATCGGAGGCCCAAACGCGCCCCACAAAATGACACCTGCATTGAGGGTTCTTGAGTTTGGCTTCCTGGGGAAAAGTGCCTCCTTTCGGAGTCAACTTGCCAGCGGCCCATGCAGGGCTTTTGCCTACAAAAATTCCAGAAGGACGAGGATTTCTCCCAGACCAAAGCTGCCCCTCCTCCAAACCTGGCTGCCATCGGAGGCCCAAACGTGCCCTACAAAATGACACCTGCCAAGTGGGCTCTTGAGTTTGGCTTCTTGGGTGGAAGTGCCTCCTTTCAAAGCCAACTTGCCTGCGGCCCGTCCTGGGCTTTTGCTACAAAAATTCCTTAAGGACGAGGATTTCTCCCAGACCAAAGCTGCCCCCTCCTCCAAACCTGGCTGCCATCGGAGGCCCAAACGCGCCCTACAAAATGACATTTGCCAAGTGGGGTCTTGAGTTTGGCTTCTTGCGGAAAAGTGCCTCCTTTCAAAGCCAACTTGCCTAAATAGCCTGCGGCCCGTGCTGGGCTTTTGACTACAAAAATTCCATAAGGACGAGGATTTCTCCCACACCAAAGCTGCCCCCTCCTCCAAACCTGGCTGCCATCGGAGGCCCAAACGCGCCCCACAAAATGACATCTGCATTGAGGGTTCTTGAGTTTGGCTTCTTGGGGAAAAGTGCCTCCTTTCGGAGCCAACTTGCCTAACTAGCCTGCGGCCCGTGCTGGGCTTTAGACTACAAAAATTCCATAAGGACGAGGATTTCTCCCAGACCAAAGCTGCCCCCTCCTCCAAACCTGGCTGCCATCAGAGGCCCAAACGCGCCCCACAAAATGACATCTGCCAAGTGGGCTCTTGAGTTTGGCTTCTTGGGGAAAAGTGCCTCCATTCGGAGCCAACTTGCCTAACTTGCCGGCGGCCCGTCCTGGGCTTTTGCCTCCAAAAATTCCAGAAGGACGAGGATTTCTCCCAGACCAAAGCTGCCCCCTCCTCCAAACCTGGCTGCCATCGGAGGCCCAAACGTGCCCTACAAAATGACACCTGCATTGAGGGTTCTTGAGTTTGGCTTCCTGGGGAAAAGTGCCTCCTTTCGGAGTCAACTTGCCTGCGGCCCATGCAGAGCTTTTGCCTACAAAAATTCCAGAAGGACGAGGATTTCTCCCAGACCAAAGCTGCCCCCTCCTCCAAACCTGGCTGCCATCGGAGGCCCAAACGTGCCCTACAAAATGACACCTGCCAAGTGGGCTCTTGATTTTGGCTTCTTGGGTGGATGTGCCTCCTTTCAAAGCCAACTTGCCTGCGGCACGTCCTGGGCTTTTGCCTACAAAAATTCCATAAGGACGAGGATTTCTCCCAGACCAAAGCTGCCCCCTCCTCCAAACCTGGCTGCCATCGGAGGCCCAAACGCGCCCTACAAAATGACATCTGCCAAGTGGGCTCTTGAGTTTGGCTTCTTGCGGAAAAGTGCCTCCTTTCAAAGCCAACTTGCCTAACTAGCCTGCAGCCCATTCTGGGCTTTTGCCTACAAAAATTCCATAAGGACGAGGATTTCTCCCAGACCAAAGCTGCCCCCTCCTCCAAACCTAGCTGCCATCGGTGGCCCAAACGCGCCCTACAAAATGACATCTGCCAAGTGGGCTCCTGAGTTTGGCTTCTTGGGGGAAAGTGCCTCCTTTCGGAGCCAACTTGCCTGCAGCCCGTGCTGGGCTTTAGACTACAAAAATTCCATAAGGACGAGGATTTCTCCCAGACCAAAGCTGCCCCCTCCTCCAAACCTGGCTGCCATCGGAGGCCCAAACGCGCCCCACAAAATGACATCTGCATTGAGGGTTCTTGAGTTTGGCTTCTTGGGGAAAAGTGCCTCCTTTCGGAGCCAACTTGCCTAACTTGCCTGCGGCCCGTCCTGGGCTTTTGCCTCCAAAAATTCCAGAAGGACGAGGATTTCTCCCAGACCAACGCTGCCCCCTCCTCCAAACCTGGCTGCCATCGAGGCCCAAACGTGCCCTACAAAATGACACCTGCCAAGTGGGCTCTTGAGTTTGGCTTCTTGGGGAAAAGTGACTCCTTTCAAAACCAACTTGCCTGCGTCCCGTCCCGGGCTTTTGCTACAAAAATTCCATAAGGACGAGGATTCCTCCCAGACCAAAGCTGCCCCCTCCTCCAAACCTGGCTGCCATCGGAGGCCCAAACGCGCCCTACAAAATGACATCTGCCAAGTGGGCTCTTGAGTTTGGCTTCTTGCGGAAAAGTGCCTCCTTTCGGAGTCAACTTGCCTGCGGCCCATGCAGGGCTTTTGCCGACAAAAATTCCATAAGGACGGGGATTTCTCCCAGACCAAAGCTGCCCCCTCCTCCAAACCTGGCTGCCATCGGAGGCCCAAACGCGCCCTACAAAATGACATCTGCCAAGTGGGCTCTTGAGTTTGGCTTCTTGGGGAAAAGTGCTTCCTTTCGGAGCCAAAATGCCTAACTTGCCTGCGGCCCGTCCTGGGCTTTTGAGTACAAAAATTCCATAAGGACGAGGATTTCTCCCAGACCAAAGCTGCCCCCTCCTCCAAACCTGGCTGCCATCAGAGGCCCAAACGCGCCCTACAAAAGGACATCTGCATTGCGGGTTCTTGAGTTTGGCTTCTAGGGGAAAAGTGCCTCCTTTCAAAGCCAACATGCCTAACTTGCCTGCGGCCCGTCCTGGGCTTTTGCCTACAAAAATTCCATAAGTACAAGGATTTCTCCCAGACCAAAGCTGCCCCCTCCTCCAAACCTGGCTGCCATCGGAGGCCCAAACGCGCCCCACAAAATGACATCTGCCAAGTGGGCTCTTGAGTTTGGCTTCTTGCGGAAAAGTGCCTCCTTTCGGAGTCAACTTGCCTGCGGCTCATGCAGGGCTTTTGCCTACAAAAATTCCAGAAGGACGAGGATTTCTCCCAGACCAAAGCTGCCCCCTCCTCCAAACCTGGCTGCCATCGGAGGCCCAAACGCGCCCTACAAAATGACATCTGCCAAGTGGGCTCTTGAGTTTGGCTTCTTGGGTGGAAGTACCTCCTTTCAAAGCCAACTTGCCTGCGGCCCGTGCTGGGCTTTTGCCTACAAAAATTGCATAAGGACGAGGATTTCTCCCAGACCAAAGCTGCCCCCTCCTCCAAACCTGGCTGCCATCGGTGGCCCAAACGCGCCCTACAAAATGACATCTGCCAAGTGGGCTCCTGAGTTTGGCTTCTTGGGGGAAAGTGCCTCCTTTCAAAGCCAACTTGCCTGCAGCCCGTGCTGGGCTTTAGACTACAAAAATTCCATAAGGACGAGGATTTCTCCCAGACCAAAGCTGCCCCCTCCTCCAAACCTGGCTGCCATCGGAGGCCCAAACGCGCCCCACAAAATGACATCTGCATTGAGGGTTCTTGAGTTTGGCTTCTTGGGGAAAAGTGCCTCCTTTCGGAGCCAACTTGCCTAACTTGCCTGCGGCCCGCCCTGGGCTTTTGCTACAAAAATTCCATAAGGACGAGGATTTCTCCCAGACCAAAGCTGCCCCCTCCTCCAAACCTGCCTGCCATCGGAGGCCCAAACGCGCCCTACAAAATGACATCTGCATTGTGAGTTCTTGAGTTTGGCTTCTTGAGGAAAAGTGCCTCCTTTCAAAGCCAACTTGCCTAACTTGCCTGCGGCCCATGCGGGGTTTTTGCCTACAAAAATTCCATAAGGACGAGGATTTCTCCCAGACCAAAGCTGCCCCCTCCTCCAAACCTGGCTGACATCGGAGGCCCAAACGCGCCCTACAAAATGACACCTGCCAAGTGGGCTCTTGAGTTTGGCTTCTTGGGGAAAAGTGACTCCTTTCAAAACCAACTTGCCTGCGTCCCGTCCCGGGCTTTTGCTAAAAAAATTCCATAAGGACGAGGATTCCTCCCAGACCAAAGCTGCCCCCTCCTCCAAACCTGGCTGCCATCGGAGGCCCAAACGCGCCCTACAAAATGACATCTGCCAAGTGGGCTCTTGAGTTTGGCTTCTTGGGGAAAAGTGCCTCCTTTCGGACTCAACTTGCCTGCGGCCCATGCAGGGCTTTTGCCTACAAAAATTCCATAAGGACGAGGATTTCTCCCAGACCAAAGCTGCCCCCTCCTCCAAACCTGGCTGTCATCGGAGGCCCAAACGCGCCCTACAAAATGACATCTGCCAAGTGGGCTCTTGAGTTTGGCTTCTTGGGTGGAAGTACCTCCTTTCAAAGCCAACTTGCCTGCGGCCCTTCCTGGGCTTTTGCCTACAAAAATTCCATAAGGACGAGGATTTCTCCCAGACCAAAGCTGCCCCCTCCTCCAAACCTGGCTGCCATCGGAGGCCCAAACGCGCCCTACAAAATGACATCTGCCAAGTGGGCTCTTGAGTTTGGCTTCTTGGGGAAAAGTGCCTCCTTTCAAAGCCAACTTGCCTAACTAGCCTGCGGCCCGTGCTGGGCTTTAGACTACAAAAATTCCATAAGGACGAGGATTTCTCCCAGACCAAAGCTGCCCCCTCCTCCAAACCTGGCTGCCATCGGAGGACCAAACGCGCCCTACAAAATGACACCTGCATTGAGGGTTCTTGATTTTGGCTTCCTGGGGAAAAGTGCCTCCTTTCGGAGTCAACTTGCCTGCGGCCCATGCAGGGCTTTTGCCTACAAAAATTCCATAAGGACGAGGATTTCTCCCAGACCAAAGCTGCCCCCTCCTCCAAACCTGGCTGCCATCGGAGGCCCAAACGCGCCCTACAAAATGACATCTGCCAAGTGGGCTCTTGAGTTTGGCTTCTTTCGGAAAAGTGCCTCCTTTCAAAGCCAACTTGCCTAACTATCCTGCGGCCCGTGCTGGGCTTTTGCCTCCAAAAATTCCATAAGGACGAGGATTTCTCCCAGACCAAAGCTGCCCCCTCCTCCAAACCTGGCTGCCATCGGAGGCCCAAACGCGC
This sequence comes from Cinclus cinclus, assembly GCF_963662255.1. Lineage (NCBI taxonomy): Eukaryota > Metazoa > Chordata > Aves > Passeriformes > Cinclidae > Cinclus > Cinclus cinclus. The sequence goes on from NW_026912191.1 coordinate 72,014, forward strand.
CCTACAAAATGACATCTGCATTGTGGGTTCTTGAGTTTGGCTTCTTGGGGAAAAGTGCCTCCTTTCAAAGCAACTTGCCTAACTTGCCTGCGGCCCATGCGGGGTTTTTGCCTACAAAAATTCCATAAGGACGAGGATTTCTCCCAGACCAAAGCTGCCCCCTCCTCCAAACCTGGCTGCCATCGGAGGCCCAAACGTGCCCTACAAAATGACATCTGCCAAGTGGGCTCTTGAGTTTGGCTTCTTGGGGAAAAGTGACTCCTTTCAAAACCAACTTGCCTGCATCCCGTCGCGGGCTTTTGCTACAAAAATTCCATAAGGACGAGGATTCCTCCCAGACCAAAGCTGCCCCCTCCTCCAAACCTGGCTGCCATCGGAGGCCCAAACGTGCCCTACAAAATGACACCTGCCAAGTGGGCTCTTGAGTTTGGCTTCTTGGGGAAAAGTGACTCCTTTCAAAACCAACTTGCCTGCATCCCGTCGCGGGCTTTTGCTACAAAAATTCCATAAGGACGAGGATTCCTCCCAGACCAAAGCTGCCCCCTCCTCCAAACCTGGCTGCCATCGGAGGCCCAAACGCGCCCTACAAAATGACATCTGCCAAGTGGGCTCTTGAGTTTGGCTTTCTGGGGAAAAGTGCCTCCTTTCGGAGCCAACTTGCCTGCGGCCCATGCAGGGCTCTTGCCGACAAAAATTCCATAAGGACGAGGATTTCTCCCAGACCAAAGCTGCCCCCTCCTCCAAACCTGGCTGCCATCGGAGGCCCAAACGTGCCCTACAAAATGACATCTGCCAAGTGGGCTCTTGAGTTTGGCTTCTTGGGGGAAAGTGCCTCCTTTCAAAGCCAACTTGCCAAACTAGCCAGCGGCCCGTGCTGGGCTTTAGACTACAAAAATTCCATAAGGACGAGGATTTCTCCCAGACCAAAGCTGCCCCCTCCTCCAAACCTGGCTGCCATCAGAGGCCCAAACGCGCCCCACAAAATGACACCTGCATTGAGGTTCTTGCGTTTGGCTTCCTGTGGAAAAGTGCCTCCTTTCGGAGTCAACTTGCCTGCGGCCCATGCAGGGCTTTTGCCTCCAAAAATTCCAGAAGGACGAGGATTTCTCCCAGACCAAAGCTGCCCCCTCCTCCAAACCTGGCTGCCATCGGAGGCCCAAACGCGCCCTACAAAATGACATCTGCCAAGTGGGCTCTTGAGTTTGGCTTCTTGGGTGGAAGTACCTCCTTTCAAAGCCAACTTGCCTGCGGCCCGTCCTGGGCTTTTGCCTACAAAAATTCCAGAAGGACGAGGATTTCTCCCAGACCAAAGCTGCCCCCTCCTCCAAACCTAGCTGCCATCGGTGGCCCAAACGCGCCCTACAAAATGACATCTGCCAAGTGGGCTCCTGAGTTTGGCTTCTTGGGGAAAAGTGCATCCTTTCGGAGCCAAATTGCCTAACTTGCCTGCGGCCCGTCCTGGGCTTTTGCTACAAAAATTCCATAAGGACGAGGATTTCTCCCAGACCAAAGCTGCCTCCTCCTCCAAACCTGGCTGCCATCGGAGGCCCAAACGCGCCCTACAAAATGACATCTGCATTGTGGGTTCTTGAGTTTGGCTTCTTGGGGAAAAGTGCCTCCTTTCAAAGCAACTTGCCTAACTTGCCTGCGGCCTATGCGGGGTTTTTGCCTACAAAAATTCCATAAGGACGAGGATTTCTCCCAGACCAAAGCTGCCCCCTCCTCCAAACCTGGCTGACATCGGAGGCCCAAACGCGCCCTACAAAATGACATCTGCCAAGTGGGCTCTTGAGTTTGGCTTCTTGCGGAAAAGTGCCTCCTTTCAAAGCCAACTTGCCTGCGTCCCGTCCCGGGCTTTTGCTACAAAAATTCCATAAGGACGAGGATTCCTCCCAGACCAAAGCTGCCCCCTCCTCCAAACCTGGCTGCCATCGGAGGCCCAAACGCGCCCTACAAAATGACATCTGCCAAGTGGGCTCTTGAGTTTGGATTTCTGGGGAAAAGTGCCTCCTTTCGGACTCAACTTGCCTGCGGCCCATGCAGGGCTTTTGCCTACAAAAATTCCATAAGGACGAGGATTTCTCCCAGACCAAAGCTGCCCCCTCCTCCAAACCTGGCTGCCATCGGAGGCCCAAACGTGCCCTACAAAATGACATCTGCCAAGTGGGCTCTTGAGTTTGGCTTCTTGGGTGGAAGTACCTCCTTTCAAAGCCAACTTGCCTGCGGCCCGTCCTGGGATTTGCCTACAAAAATTCCATAAGGACGAGGATTTCTCCCAGACCAAAGCTGCCCCCTCCTCCAAACCTGGCTGCCATCGGAGGCCCAAACTCGCCCCACAAAATGACACCTGCATTGAGGGTTCTTGAGTTTGGCTTCCTGGGGAAAAGTGCCTCCTTTCGGAGTCAACTTGCCTGCGGCCCATGCAGGGCTTTTGCCTACAAAAATTCCAGAAGGACGAGGATTTCTCCCAGACCAAAGCTGCCCCCTCCTCCAAACCTGGCTGCCATCGGAGGCCCAAACGTGCCCTACAAAATGACACCTGCCAAGTGGGCTCTTGAGTTTGGCTTCTTGGGTGGAAGTGCCTCCTTTCAAATCCAACTTGCCTGCGTCCCGTCCTGGGCTTTTGCCTACAAAAATTCCATAAGGACGAGGATTTCTCCCAGACCAAAGCTGCCCCCTCCTCCAAACCTGGCTGCCATCGGAGGCCCAAACGCGCCCTACAAAATGACATCTGCCAAGTGGGCTCTTGAGTTTGGCTTCTTGCGGAAAAGTGCCTCCTTTCAAAGCCAACTTGCCTAACTAGCCTGCGGCCCGTGCTGGGCTTTAGACTACAAAAATTCCATAAGGACGAGGATTTCTCCCAGACCAAAGCTGCCCCCTCCTCCAAACCTGGCTGCCATCGGAGGCCCAAACGCGCCCTACAAAATGACATCTGCCAAGTGGGCTCTTGAGTTTGGCTTTCTGGGGAAAAGTGCCTCCTTTCGGAGTCAACTTGCCTGCGGCCCATGCAGGGCTTTTGCCTCCAAAAATTCCATAAGGACGAGGATTTCTCCCAGACCAAAGCTGCCCCCTCCTCCAAACCTGGCTGCCATTGGAGGCCCAAACGCGCCCTACAAAATGACATCTGCCAAGTGGGCTCTTGAGTTTGGCTTCTTGGGGGAAAGTGCCTCCTTTCAAAGCCAACTTGCCAAACTAGCCTGCGGCCCGTGCTGGGCTTTAGACTACAAAAATTCCATAAGGACGAGGATTTCTCCCAGACCAAAGCTGCCCCCTCCTCCAAACCTGGCTGCCATCAGAGGCCCAAACGCGCCCCACAAAATGACACCTGCATTGAGGGTTCTTGAGTTTGGCTTCCTGGGGAAAAGTGCCTCCTTTCGGACTCAACTTGCCTGCGGCCCATGCAGGGCTTTTGCCTCCAAAAATTCCATAAGGACGAGGATTTCTCCCAGACCAAAGCTGCCCCCTCCTCCAAACCTGGCTGCCATCGGAGGCCCAAACGCGCCCTACAAAATGACATCTGCATTGTGGGTTCTTGAGTTTGGCTTCTTGGGGAAAAGTGCCTCCTTTCAAAGCAACTTGCCTAACTTGCCTGCGGCCCATGCGGGGTTTTTGCCTACAAAAATTCCATAAGGACGAGGATTTCTCCCAGACCAAAGCTGCCCCCTCCTCCAAACCTGGCTGCCATCGGAGGCCCAAACGTGCCCTACAAAATGACATCTGCCAAGTGGGCTCTTGAGTTTGGCTTCTTGGGGAAAAGTGACTCCTTTCAAAACCAACTTGCCTGCATCCCGTCGCGGGCTTTTGCTACAAAAATTCCATAAGGACGAGGATTCCTCCCAGACCAAAGCTGCCCCCTCCTCCAAACCTGGCTGCCATCGGAGGCCCAAACGTGCCCTACAAAATGACACCTGCCAAGTGGGCTCTTGAGTTTGGCTTCTTGGGGAAAAGTGACTCCTTTCAAAACCAACTTGCCTGCATCCCGTCGCGGGCTTTTGCTACAAAAATTCCATAAGGACGAGGATTCCTCCCAGACCAAAGCTGCCCCCTCCTCCAAACCTGGCTGCCATCGGAGGCCCAAACGCGCCCTACAAAATGACATCTGCCAAGTGGGCTCTTGAGTTTGGCTTTCTGGGGAAAAGTGCCTCCTTTCGGAGCCAACTTGCCTGCGGCCCATGCAGGGCTCTTGCCGACAAAAATTCCATAAGGACGAGGATTTCTCCCAGACCAAAGCTGCCCCCTCCTCCAAACCTGGCTGCCATCGGAGGCCCAAACGTGCCCTACAAAATGACATCTGCCAAGTGGGCTCTTGAGTTTGGCTTCTTGGGTGGAAGTGCCTCCTTTCAAAGCCAACTTGCCTGCGGCCCGTGCTGGGCTTTTGCCTACAAAAATTCCATAAGGACGAGGATTTCTCCCAGACCAAAGCTGCCCCCTCCGCCAAACCTGGCTGCCATTGGAGGCCCAAACGCGCCCTACAAAATGACATCTGCCAAGTGGGCTCTTGAGTTTGGCTTCTTGGGGGAAAGTGCCTCCTTTCAAAGCCAACTTGCCAAACTAGCCAGCGGCCCGTGCTGGGCTTTAGACTACAAAAATTCCATAAGGACGAGGATTTCTCCCAGACCAAAGCTGCCCCCTCCTCCAAACCTGGCTGCCATCAGAGGCCCAAACGCGCCCCACAAAATGACACCTGCATTGAGGTTCTTGCGTTTGGCTTCCTGTGGAAAAGTGCCTCCTTTCGGAGTCAACTTGCCTGCGGCCCATGCAGGGCTTTTGCCTCCAAAAATTCCAGAAGGACGAGGATTTCTCCCAGACCAAAGCTGCCCCCTCCTCCAAACCTGGCTGCCATCGGAGGCCCAAACGCGCCCTACAAAATGACATCTGCCAAGTGGGCTCTTGAGTTTGGCTTCTTGGGTGGAAGTACCTCCTTTCAAAGCCAACTTGCCTGCGGCCCGTCCTGGGCTTTTGCCTACAAAAATTCCAGAAGGACGAGGATTTCTCCCAGACCAAAGCTGCCCCCTCCTCCAAACCTAGCTGCCATCGGTGGCCCAAACGCGCCCTACAAAATGACATCTGCCAAGTGGGCTCTTGAGTTTGGCTTCTTGGGGAAAAGTGACTCCTTTCAAAACCAACTTGCCTGCATCCCGTCGCGGGCTTTTGCTACAAAAATTCCATAAGGACGAGGATTCCTCCCAGACCAAAGCTGCCCCCTCCTCCAAACCTGGCTGCCATCGGAGGCCCAAACGTGCCCTACAAAATGACACCTGCCAAGTGGGCTCTTGAGTTTGGCTTCTTGGGGAAAAGTGACTCCTTTCAAAACCAACTTGCCTGCATCCCGTCGCGGGCTTTTGCTACAAAAATTCCATAAGGACGAGGATTCCTCCCAGACCAAAGCTGCCCCCTCCTCCAAACCTGGCTGCCATCGGAGGCCCAAACGCGCCCTACAAAATGACATCTGCCAAGTGGGCTCTTGAGTTTGGCTTTCTGGGGAAAAGTGCCTCCTTTCGGAGCCAACTTGCCTGCGGCCCATGCAGGGCTCTTGCCGACAAAAATTCCATAAGGACGAGGATTTCTCCCAGACCAAAGCTGCCCCCTCCTCCAAACCTGGCTGCCATCGGAGGCCCAAACGTGCCCTACAAAATGACATCTGCCAAGTGGGCTCTTGAGTTTGGCTTCTTGGGTGGAAGTGCCTCCTTTCAAAGCCAACTTGCCTGCGGCCCGTGCTGGGCTTTTGCCTACAAAAATTCCATAAGGACGAGGATTTCTCCCAGACCAAAGCTGCCCCCTCCGCCAAACCTGGCTGCCATTGGAGGCCCAAACGCGCCCTACAAAATGACATCTGCCAAGTGGGCTCTTGAGTTTGGCTTCTTGGGGGAAAGTGCCTCCTTTCAAAGCCAACTTGCCAAACTAGCCAGCGGCCCGTGCTGGGCTTTAGACTACAAAAATTCCATAAGGACGAGGATTTCTCCCAGACCAAAGCTGCCCCCTCCTCCAAACCTGGCTGCCATCAGAGGCCCAAACGCGCCCCACAAAATGACACCTGCATTGAGGTTCTTGCGTTTGGCTTCCTGTGGAAAAGTGCCTCCTTTCGGAGTCAACTTGCCTGCGGCCCATGCAGGGCTTTTGCCTCCAAAAATTCCAGAAGGACGAGGATTTCTCCCAGACCAAAGCTGCCCCCTCCTCCAAACCTGGCTGCCATCGGAGGCCCAAACGCGCCCTACAAAATGACATCTGCCAAGTGGGCTCTTGAGTTTGGCTTCTTGGGTGGAAGTACCTCCTTTCAAAGCCAACTTGCCTGCGGCCCGTCCTGGGCTTTTGCCTGCAAAAATTCCAGAAGGACGAGGATTTCTCCCAGACCAAAGCTGCCCCCTCCTCCAAACCTAGCTGCCATCGGTGGCCCAAACGCGCCCTACAAAATGACATCTGCCAAGTGGGCTCCTGAGTTTGGCTTCTTGGGGAAAAGTGCATCCTTTCGGAGCCAAATTGCCTAACTTGCCTGCGGCCCGTCCTGGGCTTTTGCTACAAAAATTCCATAAGGACGAGGATTTCTCCCAGACCAAAGCTGCCTCCTCCTCCAAACCTGGCTGCCATCGGAGGCCCAAACGCGCCCTACAAAATGACATCTGCATTGTGGGTTCTTGAGTTTGGCTTCTTGGGGAAAAGTGCCTCCTTTCAAAGCAACTTGCCTAACTTGCCTGCGGCCTATGCGGGGTTTTTGCCTACAAAAATTCCATAAGGACGAGGATTTCTCCCAGACCAAAGCTGCCCCCTCCTCCAAACCTGGCTGACATCGGAGGCCCAAACGCGCCCTACAAAATGACATCTGCCAAGTGGGCTCTTGAGTTTGGCTTCTTGCGGAAAAGTGCCTCCTTTCAAAGCCAACTTGCCTGCGTCCCGTCCCGGGCTTTTGCTACAAAAATTCCATAAGGACGAGGATTCCTCCCAGACCAAAGCTGCCCCCTCCTCCAAACCTGGCTGCCATCGGAGGCCCAAACGCGCCCTACAAAATGACATCTGCCAAGTGGGCTCTTGAGTTTGGATTTCTGGGGAAAAGTGCCTCCTTTCGGACTCAACTTGCCTGCGGCCCATGCAGGGCTTTTGCCTACAAAAATTCCATAAGGACGAGGATTTCTCCCAGACCAAAGCTGCCCCCTCCTCCAAACCTGGCTGCCATCGGAGGCCCAAACGTGCCCTACAAAATGACATCTGCCAAGTGGGCTCTTGAGTTTGGCTTCTTGGGTGGAAGTACCTCCTTTCAAAGCCAACTTGCCTGCGGCCCGTCCTGGGATTTGCCTACAAAAATTCCATAAGGACGAGGATTTCTCCCAGACCAAAGCTGCCCCCTCCTCCAAACCTGGCTGCCATCGGAGGCCCAAACTCGCCCCACAAAATGACACCTGCATTGAGGGTTCTTGAGTTTGGCTTCCTGGGGAAAAGTGCCTCCTTTCGGAGTCAACTTGCCTGCGGCCCATGCAGGGCTTTTGCCTACAAAAATTCCAGAAGGACGAGGATTTCTCCCAGACCAAAGCTGCCCCCTCCTCCAAACCTGGCTGCCATCGGAGGCCCAAACGTGCCCTACAAAATGACACCTGCCAAGTGGGCTCTTGAGTTTGGCTTCTTGGGTGGAAGTGCCTCCTTTCAAATCCAACTTGCCTGCGTCCCGTCCTGGGCTTTTGCCTACAAAAATTCCATAAGGACGAGGATTTCTCCCAGACCAAAGCTGCCCCCTCCTCCAAACCTGGCTGCCATCGGAGGCCCAAACGCGCCCTACAAAATGACATCTGCCAAGTGGGCTCTTGAGTTTGGCTTCTTGCGGAAAAGTGCCTCCTTTCAAAGCCAACTTGCCTAACTAGCCTGCGGCCCGTGCTGGGCTTTAGACTACAAAAATTCCATAAGGACGAGGATTTCTCCCAGACCAAAGCTGCCCCCTCCTCCAAACCTGGCTGCCATCGGAGGCCCAAACGCGCCCTACAAAATGACATCTGCCAAGTGGGCTCTTGAGTTTGGCTTTCTGGGGAAAAGTGCCTCCTTTCGGAGTCAACTTGCCTGCGGCCCATGCAGGGCTTTTGCCTCCAAAAATTCCATAAGGACGAGGATTTCTCCCAGACCAAAGCTGCCCCCTCCTCCAAACCTGGCTGCCATTGGAGGCCCAAACGCGCCCTACAAAATGACATCTGCCAAGTGGGCTCTTGAGTTTGGCTTCTTGGGGGAAAGTGCCTCCTTTCAAAGCCAACTTGCCAAACTAGCCTGCGGCCCGTGCTGGGCTTTAGACTACAAAAATTCCATAAGGACGAGGATTTCTCCCAGACCAAAGCTGCCCCCTCCTCCAAACCTGGCTGCCATCAGAGGCCCAAACGCGCCCCACAAAATGACACCTGCATTGAGGGTTCTTGAGTTTGGCTTCCTGGGGAAAAGTGCCTCCTTTCGGACTCAACTTGCCTGCGGCCCATGCAGGGCTTTTGCCTCCAAAAATTCCATAAGGACGAGGATTTCTCCCAGACCAAAGCTGCCCCCTCCTCCAAACCTGGCTGCCATCGGAGGCCCAAACGCGCCCTACAAAATGACATCTGCCAAGTGGGCTCTTGAGTTTGGCTTCTTGGGTGGAAGTGCCTCCTTTCAAAGCCAACTTGCCTGCGGCCCGTCCTGGGCTTTTGCCTACAAAAATTCCATAAGGACGAGGATTTCTCCCAGACCAAAGCTGCCCCCTCCTCCAAACCTAGCTGCCATCGGTGGCCCAAACGCGCCCTACAAAATGACATCTGCCAAGTGGGCTCCTGAGTTTGGCTTCTTGGGGAAAAGTGCCTCCTTTCGGAGCCAAATTGCCTAACTTGCCTGCGGCCCGTCCTGGGCTTCTGCTACAAAAATTCCATAAGGACGAGGATTTCTCCCAGACCAAAGCTGCCTCCTCCTCCAAACCTGGCTGCCATCGGAGGCCCAAACGCGCCCTACAAAATGACATCTGCATTGTGGGTTCTTGAGTTTGGCTTCTTGGGGAAAAGTGCCTCCTTTCAAAGCAACTTGCCTAACTTGCCTGCGGCCCATGCGGGGTTTTTGCCTACAAAAATTCCATAAGGACGAGGATTTCTCCCAGACCAAAGCTGCCCCCTCCTCCAAACCTGGCTGACATCGGAGGCCCAAACGCGCCCTACAAAATGACACCTGCCAAGTGGGCTCTTGAGTTTGGCTTCTTGGGGAAAAGTGCCTCCTTTCAAAGCCAACTTGCCTGCGTCCCGTCCCGGGCTTTTGCTACAAAAATTCCATAAGGACGAGGATTCCTCCCAGACCAAAGCTGCCCCCTCCTCCAAACCTGGCTGCCATCGGAGGCCCAAACGCGCCCTACAAAATGACATCTGCCAAGTGGGCTCTTGAGTTTGGCTTTCTGGGGAAAAGTGCCTCCTTTCGGACTCAACTTGCCTGCGGCCAATGCAGGGCTTTTGCCTACAAAAATACCATAAGGACGAGGATTTCTCCCAGACCAAAGCTGCCCCCTCCTCCAAACCTGGCTGCCATCGGAGGCCCAAACGTGCCCTACAAAATGACATCTGCCAAGTGGGCTCTTGAGTTTGGCTTCTTGGGTGGAAGTACCTCCTTTCAAAGCCAACTTGCCTGCGGCCCGTCCTGGGATTTGCCTACAAAAATTCCATAAGGACGAGGATTTCTCCCAGACCAAAGCTGCCCCCTCCTCCAAACCTGGCTGCCATCGGAGGCCCAAACTCGCCCCACAAAATGACACCTGCATTGAGGGTTCTTGAGTTTGGCTTCTTGGGGAAAAGTGCCTCCTTTCGGAGTCAACTTGCCTGCGGCCCATGCAGGGCTTTTGCCTACAAAAATTCCAGAAGGACGAGGATTTCTCCCAGACCAAAGCTGCCCCCTCCTCCAAACCTGGCTGCCATCGGAGGCCCAAACGTGCCCTACAAAATGACACCTGCCAAGTGGGCTCTTGAGTTTGGCTTCTTGGGTGGAAGTGCCTCCTTTCAAAGCCAACTAGCCTGCAGCCCATTCTGGGCTTTTGCCTACAAAAATTCCATAAGGACGAGGATTTCTCCCAGACCAAAGCTGCCCCCTCCTCCAAACCTGGCTGCCATCGGAGGCCCAAACGCGCCCTACAAAATGACATCTGCCAAGTGGGCTCTTGAGTTTGGCTTCTTGCGGAAAAGTGCCTCCTTTCAAAGCCAACTTGCCTAACTAGCCTGCGGCCCGTGCTGGGCTTTTGAGTACAAAAATTCCATAAGGACGAGGATTTCTCCCAGACCAAAGCTGCCCCCTCCTCCAAACCTGGCTGCCATCGGAGGCCCAAACGCGCCCTACAAAATGACATCTGCCAAGTGGGCTCTTGAGTTTGGCTTCTTGGGGGAAAGTGCCTCCTTTCAAAGCCAACTTGCCTGCGTCCCGTTCTGGGCTTTTGCCTACAAAAATTCCATAAGAACGAGGATTTCTCCCAGACCAAAGCTGCCCCCTCCTCCAAACCTGGCTGCCATCGGAGGCCCAAACGCGCCCTAGAAAATGACATCTGCCAAGTGGGTTCTTGAGTTTGGCTTCTTGGGGAAAAGTGCCTCCTTTCGGAGCCAACTTGCCTAACTTGCCTGCGGCCCGTCCTGGGCTTTTGAGTACAAAAATTCCATAAGGACGAGGATTTCTCCCAGACCAAAGCTGCCCCCTCCTCCAAACCTGGCTGCCATCGGAGGCCCAAACGCGCCCTACAAAATGACATCTGCCAAGTGGGCTCTTGAGTTTGGCTTCTTGGGGAAAAGTGACTCCTTTCAAAACCAACTTGCCTAACTTGCCTGCGGCCTGTCCTGGGCTTTTGCCTCCAAAAATTCCAGAAGGACGAGGATTTCTCCCAGGCCAAAGCTGCCCCCTCCTCCAAACCTGGCTGCCATCGGAGGCCCAAACGTGCCCTACAAAATGACACCTGCCTAGTGGGCTCTTGAGTTTGGCTTCTTGGGGAAAAGTGACTCCTTTCAAAACCAACTTGCCTGTGTCCCGTCCCGGGCTTTTGCTACAAAAATTCCATAAGGACGAGGATTTCTCCGAGACCAAAGCTGCCCCCTCCTCCAAACCTGGCTGCCATCGGAGGCCCAAACGCGCCCTACAAAATGACATCTGCATTGAGGGTTCTTCAGTTTGGCTTCTTGGGGAAAAGTGCCTCCTTTCGGAGCCAACTTGCTTAACTTGCCTGCGGCCCGTCCTGGGCTTTTGCCTCCATAAATTCCAGAAGGACGAGGATTTCTCCCAGGCCAAAGCTGCCCCCTCCTCCAAACCTGGCTGCCATCAGAGGCCCAAACGTGCCCTACAAAATGACATCTGCCAAGTGGGCTCTTGAGTTTGGCTTCTTGGGGAAAAGTGACTCCTTTCAAAACCAACTTGCCTGTGTCCCGTCCCGGGCTTTTGCTACAAAAATTCCATAAGGACGAGGATTTCTCCCAGAACAAAGCTGCCCCCTCCTCCAAACCTGGCTGCCATCGGAGGCCCAAACGCGCCCTACAAAATGACATCTGCCAAGTGGGCTCTTGAGTTTGGCTTCTTGGGTGGAAGTGCCTCCTTTCAAAGCCAACTTGCCTGCGGCCCGTCCTGGGCTTTTGCCTACAAAAATTCCAGAAGGACGAGGATTTCTCCCAGACCAAAGCTGCCCCCTCCTCCAAACCTGGCTGCCATCGGAGGCCCAAACGTGCCCTACAAAATGACACCTGCCAAGTGGGCTCTTGAGTTTGGCTTCTTGGGTGGAAGCGCCTCCTTTCAAAGCCAACTTGCCTGCGGCCCGTCCTGGGCTTTTGCCTACAAAAATTCCATAAGGACGAGGATTTCTCCCAGACCAAAGCTGCCCCCTCCTCCAAACCTGGCTGCCATCGGAGGCCCAAACGCGCCCCACAAAATGACACCTGCATTGAGGGTTCTTGAGTTTGGCTTCTTGGGGAAAAGTGCCTCCTTTCAGAGTCAACTTGCCTGCGGCCCATGCAGGGCTTTTGCCTACAAAAATTCCAGAAGGACGAGGATTTCTCCCAGACCAAAGCTGCCCCCTCCTCCAAACCTGGCTGCCATCGGAGGCCCAAACGTGCCCTACAAAATGACACCTGCCAAGTGGGCTCTTGAGTTTGGCTTCTTGGGTGGAAGTGCCTCCTTTCAAAGCCAACTAGCCTGCAGCCCATTCTGGGCTTTTGCCTACAAAAATTCCATAAGGACGAGGATTTCTCCCAGACCAAAGCTGCCCCCTCCTCCAAACCTGGCTGCCATCGGAGGCCCAAACGCGCCCTACAAAATGACATCTGCCAAGTGGGCTCTTGAGTTTGGCTTCTTGCGGAAAAGTGCCTCCTTTCAAAGCCAACTTGCCTAACTAGCCTGCGGCCCGTGCTGGGCTTTTGAGTACAAAAATTCCATAAGGACGAGGATTTCTCCCAGACCAAAGCTGCCCCCTCCTCCAAACCTGGCTGCCATCGGAGGCCCAAACGCGCCCTACAAAATGACATCTGCCAAGTGGGCTCTTGAGTTTGGCTTCTTGGGGGAAAGTGCCTCCTTTCAAAGCCAACTTGCCTGCGTCCCGTTCTGGGCTTTTGCCTACAAAAATTCCATAAGAACGAGGATTTCTCCCAGACCAAAGCTGCCCCCTCCTCCAAACCTGGCTGCCATCGGAGGCCCAAACGCGCCCTAGAAAATGACATCTGCCAAGTGGGTTCTTGAGTTTGGCTTCTTGGGGAAAAGTGCCTCCTTTCGGAGCCAACTTGCCTAACTTGCCTGCGGCCCGTCCTGGGCTTTTGAGTACAAAAATTCCATAAGGACGAGGATTTCTCCCAGACCAAAGCTGCCCCCTCCTCCAAACCTGGCTGCCATCGGAGGCCCAAACGCGCCCTACAAAATGACATCTGCCAAGTGGGCTCTTGAGTTTGGCTTCTTGGGGAAAAGTGACTCCTTTCAAAACCAACTTGCCTAACTTGCCTGCGGCCTGTCCTGGGCTTTTGCCTCCAAAAATTCCAGAAGGACGAGGATTTCTCCCAGGCCAAAGCTGCCCCCTCCTCCAAACCTGGCTGCCATCGGAGGCCCAAACGTGCCCTACAAAATGACACCTGCCTAGTGGGCTCTTGAGTTTGGCTTCTTGGGGAAAAGTGACTCCTTTCAAAACCAACTTGCCTGTGTCCCGTCCCGGGCTTTTGCTACAAAAATTCCATAAGGACGAGGATTTCTCCCAGACCAAAGCTGCCCCCTCCTCCAAACCTGGCTGCCATCGGAGGCCCAAACGCGCCCCACAAAATGACATCTGCATTGAGGGTTCTTCAGTTTGGCTTCTTGGGGAAAAGTGCCTCCTTTCGGAGCCAACTTGCCTAACTTGCCTGCGGCCCGTCCTGGGCTTTTGCCTCCATAAATTCCAGAAGGACGAGGATTTCTCCCAGGCCAAAGCTGCCCCCTCCTCCAAACCTGGCTGCCATCAGAGGCCCAAACGTGCCCTACAAAATGACATCTGCCAAGTGGGCTCTTGAGTTTGGCTTCTTGGGGAAAAGTGACTCCTTTCAAAACCAACTTGCCTGTGTCCCGTCCCGGGCTTTTGCTACAAAAATTCCATAAGGACGAGGATTTCTCCCAGAACAAAGCTGCCCCCTCCTCCAAACCTGGCTGCCATCGGAGGCCCAAACGCGCCCTACAAAATGACATCTGCCAAGTGGGCTCTTGAGTTTGGCTTCTTGGGTGGAAGTGCCTCCTTTCAAAGCCAACTTGCCTGCGGCCCGTCCTGGGCTTTTGCCTACAAAAATTCCATAAGGACGAGGATTTCTCCCAGACCAAAGCTGCCCCCTCCTCCAAACCTGGCTGCCATCGGAGGCCCAAACGTGCCCTACAAAATGACACCTGCCAAGTGGGCTCTTGAGTTTGGCTTCTTGGGGAAAAGTGCCTCCTTTCGGAGTCAACTTGCCTGCGGCCCATGCAGGGCTTTTGCCTACAAAAATTCCAGAAGGACGAGGATTTCTCCCAGACCAAAGCTGCCCCCTCCTCCAAACCTGGCTGCCATCGGAGGCCCAAACGTGCCCTACAAAATGACACCTGCCAAGTGGGCTCTTGAGTTTGGCTTCTTGGGTGGAACTGCCTCCTTTCAAAGCCAACTTGCCTGCGGCCGGTCCTGGGCTTTTGCCTACAAAAATTCCATAAGGACGAGGATTTCTCCCAGACCAAAGCTGCCCCCTCCTCCAAACCTGGCTGCCATCGGAGGCCCAAACGCGCCCTACAAAATGACACCTGCCAAGTGGGCTCTTGAGTTTGGCTTCTTGGGGAAAAGTGACTCCTTTCAAAACCAACTTGCCTGCGTCCCGTCCCGGGCTTTTGCTACAAAAATTCCATAAGGACGAGGATTCCTCCCAGACCAAAGCTGCCCCCTCCTCCAAACCTGGCTGCCATCGGAGGCCCAAACGCGCCCTACAAAATGACATCTGCCAAGTGGGCTCTTGAGTTTGGCTTTCTGGGGAAAAGTGCCTCCTTTCGGACTCAACTTGCCTGCGGCCCATTCAGGGCTTTTGCCTACAAAAATTCCAGAAGGACGAGGATTTCTCCCAGACCAAAGCTGCCCCCTCCTCCAAACCTGGCTGCCATCGGAGGCCCAAACGTGCCCTACAAAATGACATCTGCCAAGTGGGCTCTTGAGTTTGGCTTCTTGGGTGGAAGTGCCTCCTTTCAAAGCCAACTAGCCTGCAGCCCATTCTGGGCTTTTGCCTACAAAAATTCCATAAGGACGAGGATTTCTCCCAGACCAAAGCTGCCCCCTCCTCCAAACCTGGCTGCCATCGGAGGCCCAAACGCGCCCTACAAAATGACATCTGCCAAGTGGGCTCTTGAGTTTGGCTTCTTGCGGAAAAGTGCCTCCTTTCAAAGCCAACTTGCCTAACTAGCCTGCGGCCCGTGCTGTGCTTTTGAGTACAAAAATTCCATAAGGACGAGGATTTCTCCCAGACCAAAGCTGCCCCCTCCGCCAAACCTGGCTGCCATCGGAGGCCCAAACGCGCCCCACAAAATGACATCTGCATTGAGGGTTCTTGAGTTTGGCTTCTTGGGGAAAAGTGCTTCCTTTCGGAGCCAACTTGCCTAACTTGCCTGCGGCCCGTCCTGGGCTTTTGCCTCCAAAAATTCCAGAAAGACGAGGATTTCTCCCAGGCCAAAGCTGCCCCCTCCTCCAAACCTGGCTGAAATCGGAGGCCCAAACGTGCCCTACAAAATGACACCTGTCAAGTGGGCTCTTGAGTTTGGCTTCTTGGGGAAATGTGACTCCTTTCAAAACCAACTTGCCTGTGTCCCGTCCCGGGCTTTTGCTACAAAAATTCCATAAGGACGAGGATTCCTCCCAGACCAAAGCTGCCCCCTCCTCCAAACCTGGCTGCCATCGGAGGCCCAAACGTGCCCTACAAAATGACATCTGCCAAGTGGGCTCTTGAGTTTGGCTTCTTGGGTGGAAGTGCCTCCTTTCAAAGCCAACTTGCCTGCGGCCCGTCCTGGGCTTTTGCCTACAAAAATTCCATAAGGACGAGGATTTCTCCCAGACCAAAGCTGCCCCCTCCTCCAAACCTGGCTGCCATCGGAGGCCCAAACGCGCCCTACAAAATGACATCTGCCAAGTGGGCTCTTGAGTTTGGCTTCTTGCGGAAAAGTGCCTCCTTTCAAAGCCAACTTGCCTAACTAGCCTGCAGCCCATTCTGGGCTTTTGCCTACAAAAATTCCATAAGGACGAGGATTTCTCCCAGACCAAAGCTGCCCCCTCCTCCAAACCTAGCTGCCATCGGTGGCCCAAACACGCCCTACAAAATGACATCTGCCAAGTGGGCTCCTGAGTTTGGCTTGTTGGGGGAAAGTGCCTCCTTTCAAAGCCAACTTGCCTGCAGCCCGTGCTTGGTTTTAGACTACAAAAATTCCATAAGAACGAGGATTTCTCCCAGACCAAAGCTGCCCCCTCCTCCAAACCTGGCTGCCATCGGAGGCCCAAATGTGCCCTACAAAATGACATCTGCCAAGTGGGCTCTTGAGTTTGGCTTCTTGGGTGGACGTGCCTCCTTTCAAAGCCAACTTGCCTGCGGCCCATGCAGGGCTTTTGCCTACAAAAATTCCAGAAGGACGAGGATTTCTCCCAGACCAAAGCTGCCCCCTCCTCCAAACCTGGCTGCCATCGGAGGCCCAAACGCGCCCTACAAAATGACATCTGCCAAGTGGGCTCTTGAGTTTGGCTTCTTGCGGAAAAGTGCCTCCTTTCAAAGCCAACTTGCCTAACTAGCCTGCGGCCCATTCTGGGCTTTTACCTACAAAAATTCCATAAGGACGAGGATTTCTCCCAGACCAAAGCTGCCCCCTCCTCCAAACCTGGCTGCCATCGGAGGCCCAAACGCGCCCTACAAAATGACATCTGCCAAGTGGGCTCTTGAGTTTGGCTTCTTGGGGGAAAGTGCCTCCTTTCAAAGCCAACTTGCCTGCGTCCCGTTCTGGGCTTTTGCCTACAAAAATTCCATAAGAACGAGGATTTCTCCCAGACCAAAGCTGCCCCCTCCTCCAAACCTGGCTGCCATCGGAGGCCCAAACGCGCCCTAGAAAATGACATCTGCCAAGTGGGTTCTTGAGTTTGGCTTCTTGGGGAAAAGTGCCTCCTTTCGGAGCCAACTTGCCTAACTTGCCTGCGGCCCGTCCTGGGCTTTTGAGTACAAAAATTCCATAAGGACGAGGATTTCTCCCAGACCAAAGCTGCCCCCTCCTCCAAACCTGGCTGCCATCGGAGGCCCAAACGCGCCCTACAAAATGACATCTGCCAAGTGGGCTCTTGAGTTTGGCTTCTTGGGGAAAAGTGACTCCTTTCAAAACCAACTTGCCTAACTTGCCTGCGGCCTGTCCTGGGCTTTTGCCTCCAAAAATTCCAGAAGGACGAGGATTTCTCCCAGGCCAAAGCTGCCCCCTCCTCCAAACCTGGCTGCCATCGGAGGCCCAAACGTGCCCTACAAAATGACACCTGCCTAGTGGGCTCTTGAGTTTGGCTTCTTGGGGAAAAGTGACTCCTTTCAAAACCAACTTGCCTGTGTCCCGTCCCGGGCTTTTGCTACAAAAATTCCATAAGGACGAGGATTTCTCCCAGAACAAAGCTGCCCCCTCCTCCAAACCTGGCTGCCATCGGAGGCCCAAACGCGCCCTACAAAATGACATCTGCCAAGTGGGCTCTTGAGTTTGGCTTCTTGGGTGGAAGTGCCTCCTTTCAAAGCCAACTTGCCTGCGGCCCGTCCTGGGCTTTTGCCTACAAAAATTCCGTAAGGACGAGGATTTCTCCCAGACCAAAGCTGCCCCCTCCTCCAAACCTGGCTGCCATCGGAGGCCCAAACGTGCCCTACAAAATGACACCTGCCAAGTGGGCTCTTGAGTTTGGCTTCTTGGGTGGAAGCGCCTCCTTTCAAAGCCAACTTGCCTGCGGCCCGTCCTGGGCTTTTGCCTACAAAAATTCCATAAGGACGAGGATTTCTCCCAGACCAAAGCTGCCCCCTCCTCCAAACCTGGCTGCCATCGGAGGCCCAAACGCGCCCCACAAAATGACACCTGCATTGAGGGTTCTTGAGTTTGGCTTCCTGGGGAAAAGTGCCTCCTTTCGGAGTCAACTATCCTGCGGCCCATGCAGGGCTTTTGCCTACAAAAATTCCAGAAGGACGAGGATTTCTCCCAGACCAAAGCTGCCCCCTCCTCCAAACCTGGCTGCCATCGGAGGCCCAAACGTGCCCTACAAAATGACACCTGCCAAGTGGGCTCTTGAGTTTGGCTTCTTGGGTGGAACTGCCTCCTTTCAAAGCCAACTTGCCTGCGGCCGGTCCTGGGCTTTTGCCTACAAAAATTCCATAAGGACGAGGATTTCTCCCAGACCAAAGCTGCCCCCTCCTCCAAACCTGGCTGGCATCGGAGGCCCAAACGCGCCCTACAAAATGACACCTGCCAAGTGGGCTCTTGAGTTTGGCTTCTTGCGGAAAAGTGCCTCCTTTCAAAGCCAACTTGCCTAACTAGCCTGCGGCCCGTGCTGGGCTTTTGACTACAAAAATTCCATAAGGACGAGGATTTCTCCCAGACCAAAGCTGCCCCCTCCTCCAAACCTGGCTGCCATCGGAGGCCCAAACGCGCCCCACAAAATGACATCTGCATTGAGGGTTCTTGAGTTTGGCTTCTTGGGGAAAAGTGCCTCCTTTCAAAGCCAACTTGCCTAACTTGCCTGCGGCCCGTCCTGGGCTTTTGCCTCCAAAAATTCCAGAAAGACGAGGATTTCTCCCAGGCCAAAGCTGCCCCCTCCTCCAAACCTGGCTGAAATCGGAGGCCCAAACGTGCCCTACAAAATGACACCTGTCAAGTGGGCTCTTGAGTTTGGCTTCTTGGGGAAAAGTGACTCCTTTCAAAACCAACTTGCCTGTGTCCCGTCCCGGGCTTTTGCTACAAAAATTCCATAAGGACGAGGATTCCTCCCAGACCAAAGCTGCCCCCTCCTCCAAACCTGGCTGCCATCGGAGGCCCAAACGTGCCCTACAAAATGACATCTGCCAAGTGGGCTCTTGAGTTTGGCTTCTTGGGTGGAAGTGCCTCCTTTCAAAGCCAACTTGCCTGCGGCCCGTCCTGGGCTTTTGCCTACAAAAATTCCATAAGGACGAGGATTTCTCCCAGACCAAAGCTGCCCCCTCCTCCAAACCTGGCTGCCATCGGAGGCCCAAACGCGCCCTACAAAATGACATCTGCCAAGTGGGCTCTTGAGTTTGGCTTCTTGCGGAAAAGTGCCTCCTTTCAAAGCCAACTTGCCTAACTAGCCTGCAGCCCATTCTGGGCTTTTGCCTACAAAAATTCCATAAGGACGAGGATTTCTCCCAGACCAAAGCTGCCCCCTCCTCCAAACCTAGCTGCCATCGGTGGCCCAAACACGCCCTACAAAATGACATCTGCCAAGTGGGCTCCTGAGTTTGGCTTGTTGGGGGAAAGTGCCTCCTTTCAAAGCCAACTTGCCTGCAGCCCGTGCTGGGTTTTAGACTACAAAAATTCCAGAAGGACGAGGATTTCTCCCAGACCAAAGCTGCCCCCTCCTCCAAACCTGGCTGCCATCGGAGGCCCAAATGTGCCCTACAAAATGACATCTGCCAAGTGGGCTCTTCAGTTTGGCTTCTTGGGTGGACGTGCCTCCTTTCAAAGCCAACTTGCCTGCGGCCCATGCAGGGCTTTTGCCTACAAAAATTCCAGAAGGACGAGGATTTCTCCCAGACCAAAGCTGCCCCCTCCTCCAAACCTGGCTGCCATCGGAGGCCCAAACGCGCCCTACAAAATGACATCTGCCAAGTGGGCTCTTGAGTTTGGCTTCTTGCGGAAAAGTGCCTCCTTTCAAAGCCAACTTGCCTAACTAGCCTGCGGCCCATTCTGGGCTTTTACCTACAAAAATTCCAGAAGGACGAGGATTTCTCCCAGACCAAAGCTGCCCCCTCCTCCAAACCTGGCTGCCATCGGAGGCCCAAACGCGCCCTACAAAATGACATCTGCCAAGTGGGCTCTTGAGTTTGGCTTCTTGGGGGAAAGTGCCTCCTTTCAAAGCCAACTTGCCTGCGTCCCGTTCTGGGCTTTTGCCTACAAAAATTCCATAAGAACGAGGATTTCTCCCAGACCAAAGCTGCCCCCTCCTCCAAACCTGGCTGCCATCGGAGGCCCAAACGCGCCCTAGAAAATGACATCTGCCAAGTGGGTTCTTGAGTTTGGCTTCTTGGGGAAAAGTGCCTCCTTTCGGAGCCAACTTGCCTAACTTGCCTGCGGCCCGTCCTGGGCTTTTGAGTACAAAAATTCCATAAGGACGAGGATTTCTCCCAGACCAAAGCTGCCCCCTCCTCCAAACCTGGCTGCCATCGGAGGCCCAAACGCGCCCTACAAAGTGACATCTGCCAAGTGGGCTCTTGAGTTTGGCTTCTTGGGGAAAAGTGACTCCTTTCAAAACCAACTTGCCTAACTTGCCTGCGGCCTGTCCTGGGCTTTTGCCTCCAAAAATTCCAGAAGGACGAGGATTTCTCCCAGGCCAAAGCTGCCCCCTCCTCCAAACCTGGCTGCCATCGGAGGCCCAAACGTGCCCTACAAAATGACACCTGCCTAGTGGGCTCTTGAGTTTGGCTTCTTGGGGAAAAGTGACTCCTTTCAAAACCAACTTGCCTGTGTCCCGTCCCGGGCTTTTGCTACAAAAATTCCATAAGGACGAGGATTTCTCCCAGACCAAAGCTGCCCCCTCCTCCAAACCTGGCTGCCATCGGAGGCCCAAACGCGCCCCACAAAATGACATCTGCATTGAGGGTTCTTCAGTTTGGCTTCTTGGGGAAAAGT
This sequence comes from Cinclus cinclus, assembly GCF_963662255.1. Taxonomy (NCBI): domain Eukaryota; kingdom Metazoa; phylum Chordata; class Aves; order Passeriformes; family Cinclidae; genus Cinclus; species Cinclus cinclus. The sequence goes on from NW_026912191.1 coordinate 92,321, forward strand.
GCCTCCTTTCGGAGCCAACTTGCCTAACTTGCCTGCGGCCCGTCCTGGGCTTTTGCCTCCATAAATTCCATAAGGACGAGGATTTCTCCCAGGCCAAAGCTGCCCCCTCCTCCAAACCTGGCTGCCATCAGAGGCCCAAACGCGCCCTACAAAATGACATCTGCCAAGTGGGCTCTTGAGATTGGCTTCTTGCGGAAAAGTGCCTCCTTTCAAAGCCAACTTGCCTAACTAGCCTGCGGCCCGTGCTGGGCTTTAGACTACAAAAATTCCATAAGGACGAGGATTTCTCCCAGACCAAAGCTGCCCCCTCCTCCAAACCTGGCTGCCATCAGAGGCCCAAACGCGCCCCACAAAATGACATCTGCCAAGTGGGCTCTTGAGTTTGGCTTCTTGGGGAAAAGTGCCTCCTTTCGGAGCCAACTTGCCTAACTTGCCGGCGGCCCGTCCTGTGCTTTTGCCTCCAAAAATTCCAGAAGGACGAGGATTTCTCCCAGACCAAAGCTGCCCCCTCCTCCAAACCTGGCTGCCATCGGAGGCCCAAACGCGCCCCACAAAATTACACCTGCATTGAGGGTTCTTGAGTTTGGCTTCCTGGGGAAAAGTGCCTCCGTTCGGAGTCAACTTGCCTGCGGCCCATGCAGGGCTTTTGCCTACAGAAATTCCAGAAGGACGAGGATTTCTCCCAGACCAAAGCTGCCCCCTCCTCCAAACCTGGCTGCCATCGGAGGCCCAAACGTGCCCTACAAAATGACACCTGCCAAGTGGGCTCTTGAGTTTGGCTTCTTGGGTGGAAGTGCCTCCTTTCAAAGCCAACTTGCCTGCGGCCCGTCCTGGGCTTTTGCCTACAAAAATTCCATAAGGACGAGGATTTCTCCCAGACCAAAGCTGCCCCCTCCTCCAAACCTGGCTGCCATCGGAGGCCCAAACGCGCCCTACAAAATGACATCTGCCAAGTGGGCTCTTGAGATTGGCTTCTTGCGGAAAAGTGCCTCCTTTCAAAGCCAACTTGCCTAACTAGCCTGCAGCCCATTCTGGGCTTTTGCCTACAAAAATTCCATAAGGACGAGGATTTCTCCCAGACCAAAGCTGCCCCCTCCTCCAAACCTAGCTGCCATCGGTGGCCCAAACGCGCCCTACAAAATGACATCTGCCAAGTGGGCTCCTGAGTTTGGCTTCTTGGGGGAAAGTGCCTCCTTTCGGAGCCAACTTGACTGCAGCCCGTGCTGGGCTTTAGACTACAAAAATTCCATAAGGACGAGGATTTCTCCCAGACCAAAGCTGCCCCCTCCTCCAAACCTGGCTGCCATCGGAGGCCCAAACGCGCCCCACAAAATGACATCTGCCAAGTGGGCTCTTCAGTTTGGCTTCTTGGGGAAAAGTGCCTCCTTTCGGAGCCAACTTGCCTAACTTGCCTGCGGCCCTTCCTGGGCTTTTGCCTCCAAAAATTCCAGAAGGACGAGGATTTCTCCCAGGCCAAAGCTGCCCCCTCCTCCAAACCTGGCTGCCATCGAGGCCCAAACGTGCCCTACAAAATGACACCTGCCAAGTGGGCTCTTGAGTTTGGCTTCTTGGGGAAAAGTGACTCCGTTCAAAACCAACATGCCTGCGTCCCGTCCCGGGCTTTTGCTACAAAAATTCCATAAGGACGAGGATTTCTCCCAGACCAAAGCTGCCCCCTCCTCCAAACCTGGCTGCCATCGGAGGCCCAAACGCGCCCTACAAAATGACATCTGCCAAGTGGGCTCTTGAGTTTGGCTTCCTGGGGAAAAGTGCCTCCATTCGGAGTCAACTTGCCTGCGGCCAATGCAGGGCTTTTGCCGACAAAAATTCCATAAGGACAGGGATTTCTCCCAGACCAAAGCTGCCCCCTCCTCCAAACCTGGCTGCCATCGGAGGCCCAAACGCGCCCTACAAAATGACATCTGCCAAGTGGGCTCTTGAGTTTGGCTTCTTGGGGAAAAGTGCTTCCTTTCGGAGCCAAAATGCCTAACTTGCCTGCGGCCCGTCCTGGGCTTTTGCCTCCAAAAATTCCATAAGGACGAGGATTTCTCCCAGACCAAAGCTGCCCCCTCCTCCAAACCTGGCTGCCATCAGAGGCCCAAACGCGCCCTACAAAAGGACATCTGCATTGTGGGTTCTTGAGTTTGGCTTCTTGGGGAAAAGTGCCTCCTTTCAAAGCCAACATGCCTAACTTGCCTGCGGCCCGTCCTGGGCTTTTGCCTCCAAAAATTCCATAAGTACAAGGATTTCTCCCAGACCAAAGCTGCCCCCTCCTCCAAACCTGGCTGCCATCGGAGGCCCAAACGCGCCCTACAAAATGACATCTGCCAAGTGGGCTCTTGAGTTTGGCTTCTTGGGGAAAAGTGCCTCCTTTCGGAGTCAACTTGCCGGCGGCCCATGCAGGGCTTTTGCCTACAAAAATTCCAGAAGGACGAGGATTTCTCCCAGACCAAAGCTGCCCCCTCCTCCAAACCTGGCTGCCATCGGAGGCCCAAACGTGCCCTACAAAATGACATCTGCCAAGTGGGCTCTTGAGTTTGGCTTCTTGGGTGGAAGTGCCTCCTTTCAAAGCCAACTTGCCTGCGGCCCGTGCTGGGCTTTTGCCTACAAAAATTCCATAAGGACGAGGATTTCTCCCAGACCAAAGCTGCCCCCTCCTCCAAACCTGGCTGCCATCGGAGGCCCAAACGCGCCCTACAAAATGACATCTGCCAAGTGGGCTCTTGAGTTTGGCTTCTTGGGTGGAAGTACCTCCTTTCAAAGCCAACTTGCCTGCGGCCCGTGCTGGGCTTTTGCCTACAAAAATTCCATAAGGACAAGGATTTCTCCCAGACCAAAGCTCCCCCTCCTCCAAACCTGGCTGCCATCGGAGGCCCAAACGCGCCCCACAAAATGACATCTGCATTGAGGGTTCTTGAGTTTGGCTTCTTGGGGAAAAGTGCCTCCTTTCGGAGCCAACTTGCCTAACTTGCCTGCGGCCCGTCCTGGGCTTTTGCCTCCAAAAATTCCATAAGGACGAGGATTTCTCCCAGACCAAAGCTGCCCCCTCCTCCAAACCTGGCTGCCATCGGAGGCCCAAACGCGCCCTACAAAATGACATCTGCATTGTGAGTTCTTGAGTTTGGCTTCTTGGGGAAAAGTGCCTCCTTTCAAAGCCAACTTGCCTAACTTGCCTGCGGCCCATGCGGGGCGTTTGCCTACAAAAATTCCATAAGGACGAGGATTTCTCCCAGACCAAAGCTGCCCCCTCCTCCAAACCTGGCTGACATCGGAGGCCCAAACGCGCCCTACAAAATGACACCTGCCAAGTGGGCTCTTGAGTTTGGCTTCTTGGGGAAAAGTGACTCCTTTCAAAACCAACTTGCCTGCGTCCCGTCCCGGGCTTTTGCTAAAAAAATTCCATAAGGACGAGGATTCCTCCCAGACCAAAGCTGCCCCCTCCTCCAAACCTGGCTGCCATCGGAGGCCCAAACGCGCCCTACAAAATGACATCTGCCAAGTGGGCTCTTGAGTTTGGCTTTCTGGGGAAAAGTGCCTCCTTTCGGACTCAACTTGCCTGCGGCCCATGCAGGGCTTTTGCCTACAAAAATTCCATAAGGACGAGGATTTCTCCCAGACCAAAGCAGCCCCCTCCTCCAAACCTGGCTGTCATCGGAGGCCCAAACGCGCCCTACAAAATGACATCTGCCAAGTGGGCTCTTGAGTTTGGCTTCTTGGGTGGAAGTACCTCCTTTCAAAGCCAACTTGCCTGCGGCCCTTCCTGGGCTGTTGCCTACAAAAATTCCATAAGGACGAGGATTCCTCCCAGACCAAAGCTGCCCCCTCCTCCAAACCTGGCTGCCATCGGAGGCCCAAACGCGCCCTACAAAATGACATCTGCCAAGTGGGCTCTTGAGTTTGGCTTCTTGGGGAAAAGTGCCTCCTTTCAAAGCCAACTTGCCTAACTAGCCTGCGGCCCGTGCTGGGCTTTAGACTACAAAAATTCCATAAGGACGAGGATTTCTCCCAGACCAAAGCTGCCCCCTCCTCCAAACCTGGCTGCCATCGGAGGACCAAACGCGCCCTACAAAATGACACCTGCATTGAGGGTTCTTGATTTTGGCTTCCTGGGGAAAAGTGCCTCCTTTCGGAGTCAACTTGCCTGCGGCCCATGCAGGGCTTTTGCCTACAAAAATTCCATAAGGACGAGGATTTCTCCCAGACCAAAGCTGCCCCCTCCTCCAAACCTGGCTGCCATCGGAGGCCCAAACGCGCCCTACAAAATGACATCTGCCAAGTGGGCTCTTGAGATTGGCTTCTTGCGGAAAAGTGCCTCCTTTCAAAGCCAACTTGCCTAACTAGACTGCAGCCCATTCTGGGCTTTTGCCTACAAAAATTCCATAAGGACGAGGATTTCTCCCAGACCAAAGCTGCCCCCTCCTCCAAACCTGGCTGCCATCGGTGGCCCAAACGCGCCCTACAAAATGACATCTGCCAAGTGGGCTCCTGAGTTTGGCTTCTTGGGGGAAAGTGCCTCCTTTCAAAGCCAACTTGCCTGCAGCCCGTGCTGGGCTTTAGACTACAAAAATTCCATAAGGACGAGGATTTCTCCCAGACCAAAGCTGCCCCCTCCTCCAAACCTGGCTGCCATCGGAGGCCCAAACGCGCCCTACAAAATGACATCTGCCAAGTGGGCTCTTGAGTTTGGCTTCTTGGGGAAAAGTGACTCCTTTCAAAACCAACTTGCCTGCGGCCCGTCCCGGGCTTTTGCTAAAAAAATTCCATAAGGACGAGGATTCCTCCCAGACCAAAGCTGCCCCCTCCTCCAAACCTGGCTGCCATCGGAGGCCCAAACGCGCCCTACAAAATGACATCTGCCAAGTGGGCTCTTGAGTTTGGCTTCTTGTGGAAAATTGCCTCCTCTCAAAGCCAACTTGCCTAACTATCCTGCGGCCCGTGTTGGGCTTTAGACTACAAAAATTCCAGAAGGACGAGGATTTCTCCCAGACCAAAGCTGCCCCCTCCTCCAAACCTGGCTGCCATCAGAGGCCCAAACGTGCCCTACAAAATGACACCTGCCAAGTGGGCTCTTGAGTTTGGCTTCTTGGGGAAAAGTGCCTCCTTTCAAAGCCAACTTGCCTGCAGCCCGTGCTGGGCTTTAGACTACAAAAATTCCATAAGGACGAGGATTTCTCCCAGACCAAAGCTGCCCCCTCCTCCAAACCTGGCTGCCATCGGAGGCCCAAACGTGCCCTACAAAATGACACCTGCCAAGTGGGCTCTTGAGTTTGGCTTCTTGGGGAAAAGTGCCTCCTTTCAAAGCCAACTTGCCTAACTAGCCTGCGGCCCGTGCTGGGCTTTTGCCTACAAAAATTCCATAAGGACGAGGATTTCTCCCAGGCCAAAGCTGCCCCCTCCTCCAAACCTGGCTGCCATCGGAGGCCCAAACGCGCCCTACAAAATGACACCTGCCAAGTGGGCTCTTGAGTTTGGCTTCTTGGGGAAAAGTGACTCCTTTCAAAACCAACTTGCCTGCATCCAGTCCCGGGCTTTTGCTACAAAAATTCCATAAGGACGAGGATTCCTCCCAGACCAAAGCTGCCCCCTCCTCCAAACCTGGCTGCCATCGGAGGCCCAAACGCGCCCTACAAAATGACATCTGCCAAGTGGGCTCTTGAGTTTGGCTTTCTGGGGAAAATTGCCTCCTTTCGGAGTCAACTTGCCTGCGGCCCATGCAGGGCTCTTGCCGACAAAAATTCCATAAGGACGAGGATTTCTCCCAGACCAAAGCTGCCCCCTCCTCCAAACCTGGCTGCCATCGGAGGCCCAAACGTGCCCTACAAAATGACATCTGCCAAGTGGGCTCTTGAGTTTGGCTTCTTGGGTGGAAGTACCTCCTTTCAAAGCCAACTTGCCTGCGGCCCGTGCTGGGCTTTTGCCTACAAAAATTCCATAAGGACGAGGATTTCTCCCAGACCAAAGCTGCCCCCTCCGCCAAACCTGGCTGCCATTGGAGGCCCAAACGCGCCCTACAAAATGACATCTGCCAAGTGGGCTCTTGAGTTTGGCTTCTTGGGGGAAAGTGCCTCCTTTCAAAGCCAACTTGCCAAACTAGCCTGCGGCCCGTGCTGGGCTTTAGACTACAAAAATTCCATAAGGACGAGGATTTCTCCCAGACCAAAGCTGCCCCCTCCTCCAAACCTGGCTGCCATCAGAGGCCCAAACGCGCCGCACAAAATGACACCTGCATTGAGGGTTCTTTAGTTTGGCTTCCTGGGGAAAAGTGCCTCCTTTCGGAGTCAACTATCCTGCGGCCCATGCAGGGCTTTTGCCTCCAAAAATTCCAGAAGGACGAGGATTTCTCCCAGACCAAAGCTGCCCCCTCCTCCAAACCTGGCTGCCATCGGAGGCCCAAACGTGCCCTACAAAATGACACCTGCCAAGTGGGCTCTTGAGTTTGGCTTCTTGGGTGGAAGTGCCTCCTTTCAAAGCCAACTTGCCTGCGGCCCGTCCTGGGCTTTTGCCTACAAAAATTCCATAAGGACGAGGATTTCTCCCAGACCAAAGCTGCCCCCTCCTCCAAACCTAGCTGCCATCGGTGGCCCAAACGCGCCCTACAAAATGACACCTGCCAAGTGGGCTCTTGAGTTTGGCTTCTTGGGGAAAAGTGCCTCCTTTCGGAGCCAAATTGCCTAACTTGCCTGCGGCCCGTCCTGGGCTTTTGCTACAAAAATTCCATAAGGACGAGGATTTCTCCCAGACCAAAGCTGCCTCCTCCTCCAAACCTGGCTGCCATCGGAGGCCCAAACGCGCCCTACAAAATGACATCTGCATTGTGGGTTCTTGAGTTTGGCTTCTTGGGGAAAAGTGCCTCCTTTCAAAGCAACTTGCCTAACTTGCCTGCGGCCTATGCGGGGTTTTTGCCTACAAAAATTCCATAAGGACGAGGATTTCTCCCAGACCAAAGCTGCCCCCTCCTCCAAACCTGGCTGCCATCGGAGGCCCAAACGCGCCCTACAAAATGACACCTGCCAAGTGGGCTCTTGAGTTTGGCTTCTTGGGGAAAAGTGACTCCTTTCAAAACCAACTTGCCTGCGTCCCGTCCCGGGCTTTTGCTACAAAAATTCCATAAGGACGAGGATTCCTCCCAGACCAAAGCTGCCCCCTCCTCCAAACCTGGCTGCCATCGGAGGCCCAAACGCGCCCTACAAAATGACATCTGCCAAGTGGGCTCTTGAGTTTGGCTTTCTGGGGAAAAGTGCCTCCTTTCGGAGTCAACTTGCCTGCGGCCCATGCAGGGCTTTTGCCTACAAAAATTCCATAAGGACGAGGATTTCTCCCAGAACAAAGCTGCCCCCTCCTCCAAACCTGGCTGCCATCGGAGGCCCAAACTCGCCCCACAAAATGACACCTGCATTGAGGGTTCTTGAGTTTGGCTTCCTGGGGAAAAGTGCCTCCTTTCGGAGTCAACTTGCCTGCGGCCCATGCAGGGCTTTTGCCTACAAAAATTCCAGAAGGACGAGGATTTCTCCCAGACCAAAGCTGCCCCCTCCTCCAAACCTGGCTGCCATCGGAGGCCCAAACGTGCCCTACAAAATGACACCTGCCAAGTGGGCTCTTGAGTTTGGCTTCTTGGGTGGAAGTGCCTCCTTTCAAAGCCAACTTGCCTGCGGCACGTCCTGGGCTTTTCCCTACAAAAATTCCATAAGGACGAGGATTTCTCCCAGACCAAAGCTGCCCCCTCCTCCAAACCTGGCTGCCATCGGAGGCCCAAACGCGCCCTACAAAATGACATCTGCCAAGTGGGCTCTTGAGTTTGGCTTCTTGTGGAAAAGTGCCTCCTCTCAAAGCCAACTTGCCTAACTATCCTGCGGCCCGTGCTGGGCTTTAGACTACAAAAATTCCATAAGGACGAGGATTTCTCCCAGACCAAAGCTGCCCCCTCCTCCAAACCTGGCTGCCATCAGAGGCCCAAACGTGCCCTACAAAATGACACCTGCCAAGTGGGCTCTTGAGTTTGGCTTCTTGGGGAAAAGTGCCTCCTTTCAAAGCCAACTTGCCTGCAGCCCGTGCTGGGCTTTAGACTACAAAAATTCCATAAGGACGAGGATTTCTCCCAGACCAAAGCTGCCCCCTCCTCCAAACCTGGCTGCCATCGGAGGCCCAAACGTGCCCTACAAAATGACACCTGCCAAGTGGGCTCTTGAGTTTGGCTTCTTGGGGAAAAGTGCCTCCTTTCGAAGCCAACTTGCCTAACTAGCCTGCGGCCCGTGCTGGGCTTTTGCCTACAAAAATTCCATAAGGACGAGGATTTCTCCCAGGCCAAAGCTGCCCCCTCCTCCAAACCTGGCTGCCATCGGAGGCCCAAACGCGCCCTACAAAATGACACCTGCCAAGTGGGCTCTTGAGTTTGGCTTCTTGGGGAAAAGTGACTCCTTTCAAAACCAACTTGCCTGCATCCAGTCCCGGGCTTTTGCTACAAAAATTCCATAAGGACGAGGATTCCTCCCAGACCAAAGCTGCCCCCTCCTCCAAACCTGGCTGCCATCGGAGGCCCAAACGCGCCCTACAAAATGACATCTGCCAAGTGGGCTCTTGAGTTTGGCTTTCTGGGGAAAATTGCCTCCTTTCGGAGTCAACTTGCCTGCGGCCCATGCAGGGCTCTTGCCGACAAAAATTCCATAAGGACGAGGATTTCTCCCAGACCAAAGCTGCCCCCTCCTCCAAACCTGGCTGCCATCGGAGGCCCAAACGTGCCCTACAAAATGACATCTGCCAAGTGGGCTCTTGAGTTTGGCTTCTTGGGTGGAAGTACCTCCTTTCAAAGCCAACTTGCCTGCGGCCCGTGCTGGGCTTTTGCCTACAAAAATTCCATAAGGACGAGGATTTCTCCCAGACCAAAGCTGCCCCCTCCGCCAAACCTGGCTGCCATTGGAGGCCCAAACGCGCCCTACAAAATGACATCTGCCAAGTGGGCTCTTGAGTTTGGCTTCTTGGGGGAAAGTGCCTCCTTTCAAAGCCAACTTGCCAAACTAGCCAGCGGCCCGTGCTGGGCTTTAGACTACAAAAATTCCATAAGGACGAGGATTTCTCCCAGACCAAAGCTGCCCCCTCCTCCAAACCTGGCTGCCATCAGAGGCCCAAACGCGCCCCACAAAATGACACCTGCATTGAGGGTTCTTGAGTTTGGCTTCCTGGGGAAAAGTGCCTCCTTTCGGAGTCAACTATCCTGCGGCCCATGCAGGGCTTTTGCCTCCAAAAATTCCAGAAGGACGAGGATTTCTCCCAGACCAAAGCTGCCCCCTCCTCCAAACCTGGCTGCCATCGGAGGCCCAAACGTGCCCTACAAAATGACACCTGCCAAGTGGGCTCTTGAGTTTGGCTTCTTGGGTGGAAGTGCCTCCTTTCAAAGCCAACTTGCCTGCGGCCCGTCCTGGGCTTTTGCCTACAAAAATTCCATAAGGACGAGGATTTCTCCCAGACCAAAGCTGCCCCCTCCTCCAAACCTAGCTGCCATCGGTGGCCCAAACGCGCCCTACAAAATGACACCTGCCAAGTGGGCTCTTGAGTTTGGCTTCTTGGGGAAAAGTGCCTCCTTTCGGAGCCAAATTGCCTAACTTGCCTGCGGCCCGTCCTGGGCTTTTGCTACAAAAATTCCAGAAGGACGAGGATTTCTCCCAGACCAAAGCTGCCTCCTCCTCCAAACCTGGCTGCCATCGGAGGCCCAAACGCGCCCTACAAAATGACATCTGCATTGTGGGTTCTTGAGTTTGGCTTCTTGGGGAAAAGTGCCTCCTTTCAAAGCAACTTGCCTAACTTGCCTGCGGCCTAGGCGGGGTTTTTGCCTACAAAAATTCCATAAGGACGAGGATTTCTCCCAGACCAAAGCTGCCCCCTCCTCCAAACCTGGCTGCCATCGGAGGCCCAAACGCGCCCTACAAAATGACACCTGCCAAGTGGGCTCTTGAGTTTGGCTTCTTGCGGAAAAGTGACTCCTTTCAAAACCAACTTGCCTGCGTCCCGTCCCGGGCTTTTGCTACAAAAATTCCATAAGGACGAGGATTCCTCCCAGACCAAAGCTGCCCCCTCCTCCAAACCTGGCTGCCATCGGAGGCCCAAACGCGCCCTACAAAATGACATCTGCCAAGTGGGCTCTTGAGTTTGGCTTTCTGGGGAAAAGTGCCTCCTTTCGGAGTCAACTTGCCTGCGGCCCATGCAGGGCTTTTGCCTACAAAAATTCCATAAGGACGAGGATTTCTCCCAGAACAAAGCTGCCCCCTCCTCCAAACCTGGCTGCCATCGGAGGCCCAAACGTGCCCTACAAAATGACATCTGCCAAGTGGGCTCTTGAGTTTGGCTTCTTGGGTGGAAGTACCTCCTTTCAAAGCCAACTTGCCTGCGGCCCGTCCTGGGTTTTGCCTACAAAAATTCCAGAAGGACGAGGATTTCTCCCAGACCAAAGCTGCCCCCTCCTCCAAACCTGGCTGCCATCGGAGGCCCAAACTCGCCCCACAAAATGACACCTGCATTGAGGGTTCTTGAGTTTGGCTTCCTGGGGAAAAGTGCCTCCTTTCGGAGTCAACTTGCCTGCGGCCCATGCAGGGCTTTTGCCTACAAAAATTCCAGAAGGACGAGGATTTCTCCCAGACCAAAGCTGCCCCCTCCTCCAAACCTGGCTGCCATCGGAGGCCCAAACGTGCCCTACAAAATGACACCTGCCAAGTGGGCTCTTGAGTTTGGCTTCTTGGGTGGAAGTGCCTCCTTTCAAAGCCAACTTGCCTGCGGCACGTCCTGGGCTTTTCCCTACAAAAATTCCATAAGGACGAGGATTTCTCCCAGACCAAAGCTGCCCCCTCCTCCAAACCTGGCTGCCATCGGAGGCCCAAACGCGCCCTACAAAATGACATCTGCCAAGTGGGCTCTTGAGTTTGGCTTCTTGTGGAAAAGTGCCTCCTCTCAAAGCCAACTTGCCTAACTATCCTGCGGCCCGTGCTGGGCTTTAGACTACAAAAATTCCATAAGGACGAGGATTTCTCCCAGACCAAAGCTGCCCCCTCCTCCAAACCTGGCTGCCATCAGAGGCCCAAACGTGCCCTACAAAATGACACCTGCCAAGTGGGCTCTTGAGTTTGGCTTCTTGGGGAAAAGTGCCTCCTTTCAAAGCCAACTTGCCTGCAGCCCGTGCTGGGCTTTAGACTACAAAAATTCCATAAGGACGAGGATTTCTCCCAGACCAAAGCTGCCCCCTCCTCCAAACCTGGCTGCCATCGGAGGCCCAAACGTGCCCTACAAAATGACACCTGCCAAGTGGGCTCTTGAGTTTGGCTTCTTGGGGGAAAGTGCCTCCTTTCAAAGCCAACTTGCCAAACTAGCCAGCGGCCCGTGCTGGGCTTTAGACTACAAAAATTCCATAAGGACGAGGATTTCTCCCAGACCAAAGCTGCCCCCTCCTCCAAACCTGGCTGCCATCAGAGGCCCAAACGCGCCCCACAAAATGACACCTGCATTGAGGGTTCTTGAGTTTGGCTTCCTGGGGAAAAGTGCCTCCTTTCGGAGTCAACTATCCTGCGGCCCATGCAGGGCTTTTGCCTCCAAAAATTCCAGAAGGACGAGGATTTCTCCCAGACCAAAGCTGCCCCCTCCTCCAAACCTGGCTGCCATCGGAGGCCCAAACGTGCCCTACAAAATGACACCTGCCAAGTGGGCTCTTGAGTTTGGCTTCTTGGGTGGAAGTGCCTCCTTTCAAAGCCAACTTGCCTGCGGCCCGTCCTGGGCTTTTGCCTACAAAAATTCCATAAGGACGAGGATTTCTCCCAGACCAAAGCTGCCCCCTCCTCCAAACCTAGCTGCCATCGGTGGCCCAAACGCGCCCTACAAAATGACACCTGCCAAGTGGGCTCTTGAGTTTGGCTTCTTGGGGAAAAGTGCCTCCTTTCGGAGCCAAATTGCCTAACTTGCCTGCGGCCCGTCCTGGGCTTTTGCTACAAAAATTCCAGAAGGACGAGGATTTCTCCCAGACCAAAGCTGCCTCCTCCTCCAAACCTGGCTGCCATCGGAGGCCCAAACGCGCCCTACAAAATGACATCTGCATTGTGGGTTCTTGAGTTTGGCTTCTTGGGGAAAAGTGCCTCCTTTCAAAGCAACTTGCCTAACTTGCCTGCGGCCTAGGCGGGGTTTTTGCCTACAAAAATTCCATAAGGACGAGGATTTCTCCCAGACCAAAGCTGCCCCCTCCTCCAAACCTGGCTGCCATCGGAGGCCCAAACGCGCCCTACAAAATGACACCTGCCAAGTGGGCTCTTGAGTTTGGCTTCTTGCGGAAAAGTGACTCCTTTCAAAACCAACTTGCCTGCGTCCCGTCCCGGGCTTTTGCTACAAAAATTCCATAAGGACGAGGATTCCTCCCAGACCAAAGCTGCCCCCTCCTCCAAACCTGGCTGCCATCGGAGGCCCAAACGCGCCCTACAAAATGACATCTGCCAAGTGGGCTCTTGAGTTTGGCTTTCTGGGGAAAAGTGCCTCCTTTCGGAGTCAACTTGCCTGCGGCCCATGCAGGGCTTTTGCCTACAAAAATTCCATAAGGACGAGGATTTCTCCCAGAACAAAGCTGCCCCCTCCTCCAAACCTGGCTGCCATCGGAGGCCCAAACGTGCCCTACAAAATGACATCTGCCAAGTGGGCTCTTGAGTTTGGCTTCTTGGGTGGAAGTACCTCCTTTCAAAGCCAACTTGCCTGCGGCCCGTCCTGGGTTTTACCTACAAAAATTCCAGAAGGACGAGGATTTCTCCCAGACCAAAGCTGCCCCCTCCTCCAAACCTGGCTGCCATCGGAGGCCCAAACTCGCCCCACAAAATGACACCTGCATTGAGGGTTCTTGAGTTTGGCTTCCTGGGGAAAAGTGCCTCCTTTCGGAGTCAACTTGCCTGCGGCCCATGCAGGGCTTTTGCCTACAAAAATTCCAGAAGGACGAGGATTTCTCCCAGACCAAAGCTGCCCCCTCCTCCAAACCTGGCTGCCATCGGAGGCCCAAACGTGCCCTACAAAATGACACCTGCCAAGTGGGCTCTTGAGTTTGGCTTCTTGGGTGGAAGTGCCTTCTTTCAAAGCCAACTTGCCTGCGGCACGTCCTGGGCTTTTCCCTACAAAAATTCCATAAGGACGAGGATTTCTCCCAGACCAAAGCTGCCCCCTCCTCCAAACCTGGCTGCCATCGGAGGCCCAAAAGCGCCCTACAAAATGACATCTGCCAAGTGGGCTCTTGAGTTTGGCTTCTTGCGGAAAAGTGCCTCCTTTCAAAGCCAACTTGCCTAACTAGCCTGCGGCCCGTGCTGGGCTTTAGACTACAAAAATTCCATAAGGACGAGGATTTCTCCCAGACCAAAGCTGCCCCCTCCTCCAAACCTGGCTGCCATCGGAGGCCCAAACGCGCCCCACAAAATGACATCTGCATTGAGGGTTCTTGAGTTTGGCTTCTTGGGGAAAAGTGCCTCCTTTCAAAGCCAACTTGCCTAACTTGCCTGCGGCCCGTCCTGGGCTTTTGCCTCCAAAAATTCCAGAAGGACGAGGATTTCTCCCAGGCCAAAGCTGCCCCCTCCTCCAAACCTGGCTGCCATCGGAGGCCCAAACGTGCCCTACAAAATGACACCTGTCAAGTGGGCTCTTGAGTTTGGCTTCTTGGGGAAAAGTGCCTCCTTTCAAAACCAACTTGCCTGTGTCCCGTCCCGGGCTTTTGCTACAAAAATTCCATAAGGACGAGGATTCCTCCCAGACCAAAGCTGCCCCCTCCTCCAAACCTGGCTGCCATCGGAGGCCCAAACGTGCCCTACAAAATGACATCTGCCAAGTGGGCTCTTGAGTTTGGCTTCTTGGGTGGAAGTGCCTCCTTTCAAAGCCAACTTGCCTGCGGCCAGTCCTGGGCTTTTGCCTACAAAAATTCCATAAGGACGAGGATTTCTCCCAGACCAAAGCTGCCCCCTCCTCCAAACCTGGCTGCCATCGGAGGCCCAAACGCGCCCTACAAAATGACATCTGCCAAGTGGGCTCTTGAGTTTGGCTTCTTGCGGAAAAGTGCCTCCTTTCAAAGCCAACTTGCCTAACTAGCCTGCAGCCCATTCTGGGCTTCTGCCTACAAAAATTCAATAAGGACGAGGATTTCTCACAGACCAGAGCTGCCCCCTCCTCCAAACCTAGCTGCCATCGGTGGCCCAAACGCGCCCTACAAAATGACATCTGCCAAGTGGGCTCCTGAGTTTGGCTTCTTGGGGGAAAGTGCCTCCTTTCAAAGCCAACTTGCCTGCAGCCCGTGCTGGGTTTTAGACTACAAAAATTCCATAAGGACGAGGATTTCTCCCAGACCAAAGCTGCCCCCTCCTCCAAACCTGGCTGCCATCGGAGGCCCAAACGTGCCCTACAAAATGACATCTGCCAAGTGGGCTCTTGAGTTTGGCTTCTTGGGTGGAAGTGCCTCCTTTCAAAGCCAACTTGCCTGCGGCCCGTGCTGGGCTTTAGACTACAACAATTCCAGAAGGACGAGGATTTCTCCCAGACCAAAGCTGCCCCCTCCTCCAAACCTGGCTGCCATCGGAGGCCCAAACGCGCCCTACAAAATGACATCTGCCAAGTGGGCTCTTGAGTTTGGCTTCTTGCGGAAAAGTGCCTCCTTTCAAAGCCAACTTGCCTAACTAGCCTGCGGCACGTCCTGGGCTTTTCCCTACAAAAATTCCATAAGGACGAGGATTTCTCCCAGACCAAAGCTGCCCCCTCCTCCAAACCTGGCTGCCATCGGAGGCCCAAACGCGCCCTACAAAATGACATCTGCCAAGTGGGCTCTTGAGTTTGGCTTCTTGGGGGAAAGTGCCTCCTTTCAAAGCCAACTTGCCTGCGTCCCGTCCTGGGCTTTTGCCTACAAAAATTCCATAAGAACGAGGATTTCTCACAGACCAAAGCTGCCCCCTCCTCCAAACCTGGCTGCCATCGGAGGCCCAAACGCGCCCTAGAAAATGACATCTGCATTGTGGGTTCTTGAGTTTGGCTTCTTGGGGAAAAGTGCCTCCTTTCGGAGCCAACTTGCCTAACTTGCCTGCGGCCCGTCCTGGGCTTTTGAGTACAAAAATTCCATAAGGACGAGGATTTCTCCCAGACCAAAGCTGCCCCCTCCTCCAAACCTGGCTGCCATCGGAGGCCCAAACGCGCCCTACAAAATGACATCTGCCAAGTGGGCTCTTGAGTTTGGCTTCTTGGGGAAAAGTGCCTCCTTTCAAAGCCAACTTGACTAACTAGCCTGCAGCCCATTCTGGGCTTTTGCCTACAAAAATTCCAGAAGGACAAGGATTTCTCCCAGACCAAAGCTGCCCCCTCCTCCAAACCTGGCTGCCATCGGAGGCCCAAACGCGCCCTACAAAATGACACCTGCCAAGTGGGCTCTTGAGTTTGGCTTCTTGGGGAAAAGTGACTCCTTTCAAAACCAACTTGCCTGCGTCCCGTCCCGGACGTTTGCTACAAAAATTCCATAAGGACGAGGATTCCTCCCAGACCAAAGCTGCCCCCTCCGCCAAACCTGGCTGCCATCGGAGGCCCAAACGTGCCCTACAAAATGACACCTGTCAAGTGGGCTCTTGAGTTTGGCTTCTTGGGGAAAAGTGCCTCCTTTCAAAACCAACTTGCCTGTGTCCCGTCCCGGGCTTTTGCTACAAAAATTCCATAAGGACGAGGATTTCTCCCAGACCAAAGCTGCCCCCTCCTCCAAACCTGGCTGCCATCGGAGGCCCAAACGTGCCCTACAAAATGACATCTGCCAAGTGGGCTCTTGAGTTTGGCTTCTTGGGTGGAAGTGCCTCCTTTCAAAGCCAACTTGCCTGCGGCCAGTCCTGGGCTTTTGCCTACAAAAATTCCATAAGGACGAGGATTTCTCCCAGACCAAAGCTGCCCCCTCCTCCAAACCTGGCTGCCATCGGAGGCCCAAACGCGCCCTACAAAATGACATCTGCCAAGTGGGCTCTTGAGTTTGGCTTCTTGCGGAAAAGTGCCTCCTTTCAAAGCCAACTTGCCTAACTAGCCTGCAGCCCATTCTGGGCTTCTGCCTACAAAAATTCAATAAGGACGAGGATTTCTCACAGACCAGAGCTGCCCCCTCCTCCAAACCTAGCTGCCATCGGTGGCCCAAACGCGCCCTACAAAATGACATCTGCCAAGTGGGCTCCTGAGTTTGGCTTCTTGGGGGAAAGTGCCTCCTTTCAAAGCCAACTTGCCTGCAGCCCGTGCTGGGTTTTAGACTACAAAAATTCCATAAGGACGAGGATTTCTCCCAGACCAAAGCTGCCCCCTCCTCCAAACCTGGCTGCCATCGGAGGCCCAAACGTGCCCTACAAAATGACATCTGCCAAGTGGGCTCTTGAGTTTGGCTTCTTGGGTGGAAGTGCCTCCTTTCAAAGCCAACTTGCCTGCGGCCCGTGCTGGGCTTTAGACTACAACAATTCCAGAAGGACGAGGATTTCTCCCAGACCAAAGCTGCCCCCTCCTCCAAACCTGGCTGCCATCGGAGGCCCAAACGCGCCCTACAAAATGACATCTGCCAAGTGGGCTCTTGAGTTTGGCTTTCTGGGGAAAAGTGCCTCCTTTCGGAGTCAACTTGCCTGCGGCCCATGCAGGGCTTTTGCCTACAAAAATTCCATAAGGACGAGGATTTCTCCCAGAACAAAGCTGCCCCCTCCTCCAAACCTGGCTGCCATCGGAGGCCCAAACGTGCCCTACAAAATGACATCTGCCAAGTGGGCTCTTGAGTTTGGCTTCTTGGGTGGAAGTACCTCCTTTCAAAGCCAACTTGCCTGCGTCCCGTCCTGGGTTTTACCTACAAAAATTCCAGAAGGACGAGGATTTCTCCCAGACCAAAGCTGCCCCCTCCTCCAAACCTGGCTGCCATCGGAGGCCCAAACTCGCCCCACAAAATGACACCTGCATTGAGGGTTCTTGAGTTTGGCTTCCTGGGGAAAAGTGCCTCCTTTCGGAGTCAACTTGCCTGCGGCCCATGCAGGGCTTTTGCCTACAAAAATTCCAGAAGGACGAGGATTTCTCCCAGACCAAAGCTGCCCCCTCCTCCAAACCTGGCTGCCATCGGAGGCCCAAACGTGCCCTACAAAATGACACCTGCCAAGTGGGCTCTTGAGTTTGGCTTCTTGGGTGGAAGTGCCTTCTTTCAAAGCCAACTTGCCTGCGGCACGTCCTGGGCTTTTCCCTACAAAAATTCCATAAGGACGAGGATTTCTCCCAGACCAAAGCTGCCCCCTCCTCCAAACCTGGCTGCCATCGGAGGCCCAAACGCGCCCTACAAAATGACATCTGCATTGAGGGTTCTTGAGTTTGGCTTCTTGGGGAAAAGTGCCTCCTTTCGGAGCCAACTTGCCTAACTTGCCTGCGGCCCGTCCTGGGCTTTTGAGTACAAAAATTCCATAAGGACGAGGATTTCTCCCAGACCAAAGCTGCCCCCTCCTCCAAACCTGGCTGCCATCGGAGGCCCAAACGCGCCCTACAAAATGACATCTGCCAAGTGGGCTCTTGAGTTTGGCTTCTTGGGGAAAAGTGCCTCCTTTCAAAGCCAACTTGACTAACTAGCCTGCAGCCCATTCTGGGCTTTTGCCTACAAAAATTCCAGAAGGACAAGGATTTCTCCCAGACCAAAGCTGCCCCCTCCTCCAAACCTGGCTGCCATCGGAGGCCCAAACGCGCCCTACAAAATGACACCTGCCAAGTGGGCTCTTGAGTTTGGCTTCTTGGGGAAAAGTGACTCCTTTCAAAACCAACTTGCCTGCGTCCCGTCCCGGACGTTTGCTACAAAAATTCCATAAGGACGAGGATTCCTCCCAGACCAAAGCTGCCCCCTCCGCCAAACCTGGCTGCCATCGGAGGCCCAAACGTGCCCTACAAAATGACACCTGTCAAGTGGGCTCTTGAGTTTGGCTTCTTGGGGAAAAGTGCCTCCTTTCAAAACCAACTTGCCTGTGTCCCGTCCCGGGCTTTTGCTACAAAAATTCCATAAGGACGAGGATTCCTCCCAGACCAAAGCTGCCCCCTCCTCCAAACCTGGCTGCCATCGGAGGCCCAAACGTGCCCTACAAAATGACATCTGCCAAGTGGGCTCTTGAGTTTGGCTTCTTGGGTGGAAGTGCCTCCTTTCAAAGCCAACTTGCCTGCGGCCAGTCCTGGGCTTTTGCCTACAAAAATTCCATAAGGACGAGGATTTCTCCCAGACCAAAGCTGCCCCCTCCTCCAAACCTGGCTGCCATCGGAGGCCCAAACGCGCCCTACAAAATGACATCTGCCAAGTGGGCTCTTGAGTTTGGCTTCTTGCGGAAAAGTGCCTCCTTTCAAAGCCAACTTGCCTAACTAGCCTGCAGCCCATTCTGGGCTTCTGCCTACAAAAATTCAATAAGGACGAGGATTTCTCACAGACCAGAGCTGCCCCCTCCTCCAAACCTAGCTGCCATCGGTGGCCCAAACGCGCCCTACAAAATGACATCTGCCAAGTGGGCTCCTGAGTTTGGCTTCTTGGGGGAAAGTGCCTCCTTTCAAAGCCAACTTGCCTGCAGCCCGTGCTGGGTTTTAGACTACAAAAATTCCATAAGGACGAGGATTTCTCCCAGACCAAAGCTGCCCCCTCCTCCAAACCTGGCTGCCATCGGAGGCCCAAACGTGCCCTACAAAATGACATCTGCCAAGTGGGCTCTTGAGTTTGGCTTCTTGGGTGGAAGTGCCTCCTTTCAAAGCCAACTTGCCTGCGGCCCGTGCTGGGCTTTAGACTACAACAATTCCAGAAGGACGAGGATTTCTCCCAGACCAAAGCTGCCCCCTCCTCCAAACCTGGCTGCCATCGGAGGCCCAAACGCGCCCTACAAAATGACATCTGCCAAGTGGGCTCTTGAGTTTGGCTTCTTGCGGAAAAGTGCCTCCTTTCAAAGCCAACTTGCCTAACTAGCCTGCGGCCCATTCTGGGCTTTTACCTACAAAAATTCCATAAGGACGAGGATTTCTCCCAGACCAAAGCTGCCCCCTCCTCCAAACCTGGCTGCCATCGGAGGCCCAAACGCGCCCTACAAAATGACATCTGCCAAGTGGGCTCTTGAGTTTGGCTTCTTGGGGGAAAGTGCCTCCTTTCAAAGCCAACTTGCCTGCGTCCCGTCCTGGGCTTTTGCCTACAAAAATTCCATAAGAACGAGGATTTCTCACAGACCAAAGCTGCCCCCTCCTCCAAACCTGGCTGCCATCGGAGGCCCAAACGCGCCCTAGAAAATGACATCTGCATTGTGGGTTCTTGAGTTTGGCTTCTTGGGGAAAAGTGCCTCCTTTCGGAGCCAACTTGCCTAACTTGCCTGCGGCCCGTCCTGGGCTTTTGAGTACAAAAATTCCATAAGGACGAGGATTTCTCCCAGACCAAAGCTGCCCCCTCCTCCAAACCTGGCTGCCATCGGAGGCCCAAACGCGCCCTACAAAATGACATCTGCCAAGTGGGCTCTTGAGTTTGGCTTCTTGGGGAAAAGTGCCTCCTTTCAAAGCCAACTTGACTAACTAGCCTGCAGCCCATTCTGGGCTTTTGCCTACAAAAATTCCAGAAGGACAAGGATTTCTCCCAGACCAAAGCTGCCCCCTCCTCCAAACCTGGCTGCCATCGGAGGCCCAAACGCGCCCTACAAAATGACACCTGCCAAGTGGGCTCTTGAGTTTGGCTTCTTGGGGAAAAGTGACTCCTTTCAAAACCAACTTGCCTGCGTCCCGTCCCGGACGTTTGCTACAAAAATTCCATAAGGACGAGGATTCCTCCCAGACCAAAGCTGCCCCCTCCGCCAAACCTGGCTGCCATCGGAGGCCCAAACGCGCCCTACAAAATGACATCTGCCAAGCGGGCTCTTGAGTTTGGCTTCTTCGGGAAAAGTGCCTCCTTTCGGAGTCAACTTGCCGGCGGCCCATGCAGGGCTTTTGCCTACAAAAATTCCATAAGGACGAGGATTTCTCCCAGACCAAAGCTGCCCCCTCCTCCAAACCTGGCTGCCATCGGAGGCCCAAACGCGCCCCACAAAATGACATCTGCATTGAGGGTTCTTGAGTTTGGCTTCTTGGGGAAAAGTGCCTCCTTTCGGAGCCAACTTGCCTAACTTGCCTGCGGCCCGTCCTGGGCTTTTGCCTACAAAAATTCCATAAGGACGAGGATTTCTCCCAGACCAAAGCTGCCCCCTCCTCCAAACCTGGCTGCCATCGGAGGCCCAAACGCGCCCCACAAAATGACACCTGCATTGAGGGTTCTTGAGTTTGGCTTCCTGGGGAAAAGTGCCTCCTTTCAAAACCAACTTGCCTGTGTCCCGTCCCGGGCTTTTGCTACAAAAATTCCATAAGGACGAGGATTTCTCCCAGACCAAAGCTGCCCCCTCCTCCAAACCTGGCTGCCATCGGAGGCCCAAACGTGCCCTACAAAATGACATCTGCCATGTGGGCTCTTGAGTTTGGCTTCTTGGGTGGAAGTGCCTCCTTTCAAAGCCAACTTGCCTGCGGCCCGTCCTGGGCTTTTGCCTACAAAAATTCCATAAGGACGAAGATTTCTCCCAGACCAAAGCTGCCCCCTCCTCCAAACCTGGCTGCCATCGGAGGCCCAAACGCGCCCTACAAAATGACATCTGCCAAGTGGGCTCTTGAGTTTGGCTTCTTGCGGAAAAGTGCCTCCTTTCAAAGCCAACTTGCCTAACTAGCCTGCAGCCCATTCTGGGCTTTTGCCTACAAAAATTCCAGAAGGACGAGGATTTCTCCCAGACCAAAGCTGCCCCCTCCTCCAAACCTAGCTGCCATCGGTGGCCCAAACGCGCCCTACAAAATGACATCTGCCAAGTGGGCTCCTGAGTTTGGCTTCTTGGGGGAAAGTGCCTCCTTTCAAAGCCAACTTGCCTGCAGCCCGTGCTGGGCTTTAGACTACAAAAATTCCATAAGGACGAGGATTTCTCCCAGACCAAAGCTGCCCCCTCCTCCAAAACTGGCTGCCATCGGAGGCCCAAACGCGCCCCACAAAATGACATCTGCATTGAGGGTTCTTGAGTTTGGCTTCTTGGGGAAAAGTGCCTCCTTTCGGAGCCAACTTGCCTAACTTGCCTGCGGCCCGTCCTGGGCTTTTGCCTACAAAAATTCCATAAGGACGAGGATTTCTCCCAGACCAAAGCTGCCCCCTCCTCCAAACCTGGCTGCCATCGGAGGCCCAAACGTGCCCTACAAAATGACATCTGCCAAGTGGGCTCTTGAGTTTGGCTTCTTGGGTGGAAGTGCCTCCTTTCAAAGCCAACTTGCCTGCGGCCAGTCCTGGGCTTTTGCCTACAAAAATTCCATAAGGACGAGGATTTCTCCCAGACCAAAGCTGCCCCCTCCTCCAAACCTGGCTGCCATCGGAGGCCCAAACGCGCCCTACAAAATGACATCTGCCAAGTGGGCTCTTGAGTTTGGCTTCTTGCGGAAAAGTGCCTCCTTTCAAAGCCAACTTGCCTAACTAGCCTGCGGCCCATTCTGGGCTTTTACCTACAAAAATTCCATAAGGACGAGGATTTCTCCCAGACCAAAGCTGCCCCCTCCTCCAAACCTGGCTGCCATCGGAGGCCCAAACGCGCCCTACAAAATGACATCTGCCAAGTGGGCTCTTGAGTTTGGCTTCTTGGGGGAAAGTGCCTCCTTTCAAAGCCAACTTGCCTGCGTCCCGTCCTGGGCTTTTGCCTACAAAAATTCCATAAGAACGAGGATTTCTCACAGACCAAAGCTGCCCCCTCCTCCAAACCTGGCTGCCATCGGAGGCCCAAACGCGCCCTAGAAAATGACATCTGCATTGTGGGTTCTTGAGTTTGGCTTCTTGGGGAAAAGTGCCTCCTTTCGGAGCCAACTTGCCTAACTTGCCTGCGGCCCGTCCTGGGCTTTTGAGTACAAAAATTCCATAAGGACGAGGATTTCTCCCAGACCAAAGCTGCCCCCTCCTCCAAACCTGGCTGCCATCGGAGGCCCAAACGCGCCCTACAAAATGACATCTGCCAAGTGGGCTCTTGAGTTTGGCTTCTTGGGGAAAAGTGCCTCCTTTCAAAGCCAACTTGACTAACTAGCCTGCAGCCCATTCTGGGCTTTTGCCTACAAAAATTCCAGAAGGACAAGGATTTCTCCCAGACCAAAGCTGCCCCCTCCTCCAAACCTGGCTGCCATCGGAGGCCCAAACGCGCCCTACAAAATGACACCTGCCAAGTGGGCTCTTGAGTTTGGCTTCTTGGGGAAAAGTGACTCCTTTCAAAACCAACTTGCCTGCGTCCCGTCCCGGACGTTTGCTACAAAAATTCCATAAGGACGAGGATTCCTCCCAGACCAAAGCTGCCCCCTCCGCCAAACCTGGCTGCCATCGGAGGCCCAAACGCGCCCTACAAAATGACATCTGCCAAGCGGGCTCTTGAGTTTGGCTTCTTCGGGAAAAGTGCCTCCTTTCGGAGTCAACTTGCCGGCGGCCCATGCAGGGCTTTTGCCTACAAAAATTCCATAAGGACGAGGATTTCTCCCAGACCAAAGCTGCCCCCTCCTCCAAACCTGGCTGCCATCGGAGGCCCAAACGCGCCCCACAAAATGACATCTGCATTGAGGGTTCTTGAGTTTGGCTTCTTGGGGAAAAGTGCCTCCTTTCGGAGCCAACTTGCCTAACTTGCCTGCGGCCCGTCCTGGGCTTTTGCCTACAAAAATTCCATAAGGACGAGGATTTCTCCCAGACCAAAGCTGCCCCCTCCTCCAAACCTGGCTGCCATCGGAGGCCCAAACGCGCCCCACAAAATGACACCTGCATTGAGGGTTCTTGAGTTTGGCTTCCTGGGGAAAAGTGCCTCCTTTCAAAACCAACTTGCCTGTGTCCCGTCCCGGGCTTTTGCTACAAAAATTCCATAAGGACGAGGATTTCTCCCAGACCAAAGCTGCCCCCTCCTCCAAACCTGGCTGCCATCGGAGGCCCAAACGTGCCCTACAAAATGACATCTGCCATGTGGGCTCTTGAGTTTGGCTTCTTGGGTGGAAGTGCCTCCTTTCAAAGCCAACTTGCCTGCGGCCCGTCCTGGGCTTTTGCCTACAAAAATTCCATAAGGACGAAGATTTCTCCCAGACCAAAGCTGCCCCCTCCTCCAAACCTGGCTGCCATCGGAGGCCCAAACGCGCCCTACAAAATGACATCTGCCAAGTGGGCTCTTGAGTTTGGCTTCTTGCGGAAAAGTGCCTCCTTTCAAAGCCAACTTGCCTAACTAGCCTGCAGCCCATTCTGGGCTTTTGCCTACAAAAATTCCAGAAGGACGAGGATTTCTCCCAGACCAAAGCTGCCCCCTCCTCCAAACCTAGCTGCCATCGGTGGCCCAAACGCGCCCTACAAAATGACATCTGCCAAGTGGGCTCCTGAGTTTGGCTTCTTGGGGGAAAGTGCCTCCTTTCAAAGCCAACTTGCCTGCAGCCCGTGCTGGGCTTTAGACTACAAAAATTCCATAAGGACGAGGATTTCTCCCAGACCAAAGCTGCCCCCTCCTCCAAAACTGGCTGCCATCGGAGGCCCAAACGCGCCCCACAAAATGACATCTGCATTGAGGGTTCTTGAGTTTGGCTTCTTGGGGAAAAGTGCCTCCTTTCGGAGCCAACTTGCCTAACTTGCCTGCGGCCCGTCCTGGGCTTTTGCCTACAAAAATTCCATAAGGACGAGGATTTCTCCCAGACCAAAGCTGCCCCCTCCTCCAAACCTGGCTGCCATCGGAGGCCCAAACGTGCCCTACAAAATGACATCTGCCAAGTGGGCTCTTGAGTTTGGCTTCTTGGGTGGAAGTGCCTCCTTTCAAAGCCAACTTGCCTGCGGCCAGTCCTGGGCTTTTGCCTACAAAAATTCCATAAGGACGAGGATTTCTCCCAGACCAAAGCTGCCCCCTCCTCCAAACCTGGCTGCCATCGGAGGCCCAAACGCGCCCTACAAAATGACATCTGCCAAGTGGGCTCTTGAGTTTGGCTTCTTGCGGAAAAGTGCCTCCTTTCAAAGCCAACTTGCCTAACTAGCCTGCAGCCCATTCTGGGCTTCTGCCTACAAAAATTCAATAAGGACGAGGATTTCTCACAGACCAGAGCTGCCCCCTCCTCCAAACCTAGCTGCCATCGGTGGCCCAAACGCGCCCTACAAAATGACATCTGCCAAGTGGGCTCCTGAGTTTGGCTTCTTGGGGGAAAGTGCCTCCTTTCAAAGCCAACTTGCCTGCAGCCCGTGCTGGGTTTTAGACTACAAAAATTCCATAAGGACGAGGATTTCTCCCAGACCAAAGCTGCCCCCTCCTCCAAACCTGGCTGCCATCGGAGGCCCAAACGTGCCCTACAAAATGACATCTGCCAAGTGGGCTCTTGAGTTTGGCTTCTTGGGTGGAAGTGCCTCCTTTCAAAGCCAACTTGCCTGCGGCCCGTGCTGGGCTTTAGACTACAACAATTCCAGAAGGACGAGGATTTCTCCCAGACCAAAGCTGCCCCCTCCTCCAAACCTGGCTGCCATCGGAGGCCCAAACGCGCCCTACAAAATGACATCTGCCAAGTGGGCTCTTGAGTTTGGCTTCTTGCGGAAAAGTGCCTCCTTTCAAAGCCAACTTGCCTAACTAGCCTGCGGCCCATTCTGGGCTTTTACCTACAAAAATTCCATAAGGACGAGGATTTCTCCCAGACCAAAGCTGCCCCCTCCTCCAAACCTGGCTGCCATCGGAGGCCCAAACGCGCCCTACAAAATGACATCTGCCAAGTGGGCTCTTGAGTTTGGCTTCTTGGGGGAAAGTGCCTCCTTTCAAAGCCAACTTGCCTGCGTCCCGTCCTGGGCTTTTGCCTACAAAAATTCCATAAGAACGAGGATTTCTCACAGACCAAAGCTGCCCCCTCCTCCAAACCTGGCTGCCATCGGAGGCCCAAACGCGCCCTAGAAAATGACATCTGCATTGTGGGTTCTTGAGTTTGGCTTCTTGGGGAAAAGTGCCTCCTTTCGGAGCCAACTTGCCTAACTTGCCTGCGGCCCGTCCTGGGCTTTTGAGTACAAAAATTCCATAAGGACGAGGATTTCTCCCAGACCAAAGCTGCCCCCTCCTCCAAACCTGGCTGCCATCGGAGGCCCAAACGCGCCCTACAAAATGACATCTGCCAAGTGGGCTCTTGAGTTTGGCTTCTTGGGGAAAAGTGCCTCCTTTCAAAGCCAACTTGACTAACTAGCCTGCAGCCCATTCTGGGCTTTTGCCTACAAAAATTCCAGAAGGACAAGGATTTCTCCCAGACCAAAGCTGCCCCCTCCTCCAAACCTGGCTGCCATCGGAGGCCCAAACGCGCCCTACAAAATGACACCTGCCAAGTGGGCTCTTGAGTTTGGCTTCTTGGGGAAAAGTGACTCCTTTCAAAACCAACTTGCCTGCGTCCCGTCCCGGACGTTTGCTACAAAAATTCCATAAGGACGAGGATTCCTCCCAGACCAAAGCTGCCCCCTCCGCCAAACCTGGCTGCCATCGGAGGCCCAAACGCGCCCTACAAAATGACATCTGCCAAGCGGGCTCTTGAGTTTGGCTTCTTCGGGAAAAGTGCCTCCTTTCAAAGCCAACTTGCCTGCAGCCCGTGCTGGGCTTTAGACTACAAAAATTCCATAAGGACGAGGATTTCTCCCAGACCAAAGCTGCCCCCTCCTCCAAAACTGGCTGCCATCGGAGGCCCAAACGCGCCCCACAAAATGACATCTGCATTGAGGGTTCTTGAGTTTGGCTTCTTGGGGAAAAGTGCCTCCTTTCGGAGCCAACTTGCCTAACTTGCCTGCGGCCCGTCCTGGGCTTTTGCCTACAAAAATTCCATAAGGACGAGGATTTCTCCCAGACCAAAGCTGCCCCCTCCTCCAAACCTGGCTGCCATCGGAGGCCCAAACGCGCCCCACAAAATGACATCTGCATTGAGTGTTCTTGAGTTTGGCTTCTTGGGGAAAAGTGCCTCCTTTCGGAGTCAACTTGCCTAACTTGCCTGCGGCCCATGCGGGGTTTTTGCCTACAAAAATTCCATAAGGACGAGGATTTCTCCCAGACCAAAGCTGCCCCCTCCTCCAAACCTGGCTGACATCGGAGGCCCAAACGCGCCCTACAAAATGACACCTGCCAAGTGGGCTCTTGAGTTTGGCTTCTTGGGGAAAAGTGACTCCATTCAAAACCAACTTGCCTGCGTCCCGTCCCGGGCTTTTGCTACAAAAATTTCATAAGGACGAGGATTCCTCCCAGACCAAAGCTGCCCCCTCCTCCAAACCTGGCTGCCATCGGAGGCCCAAACGCGCCCTACAAAATGACATCTGCCAAGTGGGCTCTTGAGTTTGGCTTCTTGCGGAAAAGTGCCTCCTTTCGGAGTCAACTTGCCTGCGGCTCATGCAGGGCTTTTGCCTACAAAAATTCCATAAGGACGAGGATTTCTCCCAGACCAAAGCTGCCCCCTCCTCCAAACCTGGCTGCCATCGGAGGCCCAAACGTGCCCTACAAAATGACATCTGCCAAGTGGGCTCTTGAGTTTGGCTTCTTGGGGAAAAGTGCCTCCTTTCAAAGCCAACTTGCCTAACTAGCCTGCGGCCCATTCTGGGCTTTTGCCTACAAAAATTCCATAAGGACGAGGATTTCTCCCAGACCAAAGCTGCCCCCTCCTCCAAACCTGGCTGCCATCGGAGGCCCAAACGCGCCCTACAAAATGACATCTGCCAAGTGGGCTCTTGAGTTTGGCTTCTTGGGGAAAAGTGCCTCCTTTCGGAGTCAACTTGCCGGCGGCCCATGCAGGGCTTTTGCCGACAAAAATTCCATAAGGACGAGGATTTCTCCCAGACCAAAGCTGCCCCCTCCTCCAAACCTGGCTGCCATCGGAGGCCCAAACGCGCCCTACAAAATGACACCTGCCAAGTGGGCTCTTGAGTTTGGCTTCTTGGGGGAAAGTGCCTCCTTTCAAAGCCAACTTGCCTGCGTCCCGTCCTGGGCTTTTGCCTACAAAAATTCCATAAGGACGAGGATTTCTCCGAGAAGAAAGCTGCCCCCTCCTCCAAACCTGGCTGCCATCGGAGGTCCAAACGCGCCCTACAAAATGACATCTGCATTGTGGGTTCTTGAGTTTGGCTTCTTGGGGAAAAGTGCCTCCTTTCGGAGCCAACTTGCCTAACTTGCCTGCGGCCCGTCCTGGGCTTTTGAGTACAAAAATTCCATAAGGACGAGGATTTCTCCCAGACCAAAGCTGCCCCCTCCTCCAAACCTGGCTGCCATCGGAGGCCCAAACGCGCCCTACAAAATGACATCTGCCAAGTGGGCTCTTGAGTTTGGCTTCTTGGGGAAAAGTGCCTCCTTTCAAAGCCAACTTGCCTAACTTGCCTGCGGCCCGTCCTGGGCTTTTGCCTACAAAAATTCCATAAGGACAAGGATTTCTCCCAGACCAAAACTGCTCCCTCCTCCAAACCTGGCTGCCATCGGAGGCCCAAACGCGCCCTACAAAATGACATCTGCCAAGTGGGCTCTTGAGTTTGGCTTCTTGGGGAAAAGTGACTCCTTTCAAAACCAACTTGCCTGCATCCCGTCCCGGACGTTTGCTACAAAAATTCCATAAGGACGAGGATTCCTCCCAGACCAAAGCTGCCCCCTCCGCCAAACCTGGCTGCCATCGGAGGCCCAAACGCGCCCTACAAAATGACATCTGCCAAGCGGGCTCTTGAGTTTGGCTTCTTGGGGAAAAGTGCCTCCTTTCGGAGTCAACTTGCCGGCGGCCCATGCAGGGCTTTTGCCACCAAAAATTCCATAAGGACGAGGATTTCTCCCAGACCAAAGCTGCCCCCTCCTCCAAACCTGGCTGCCATCGGAGGCCCAAACGCGCCCTACAAAATGACACCTGCCAAGTGGGCTCTTGAGTTTGGCTTCTTGGGGAAAAGTGCCTCCTTTCGGAGCCAACTTGCCTAACTAGCCTGCGTCCCGTCCTGGGCTTTTGCCTACAAAAATTCCATAAGGACGAGGATTTCTCCCAGACCAAAGCTGCCCCCTCCTCCAAACCTGGCTGCCATCAGAGGCACAAACGCGCCCTACAAAATGACATCTGCCAAGTGGGCTCTTGAGTTTGGCTTCTTGGGGAAAAGTGCCTCCTTTCGGAGCCAAATTGCCTAACTTGCCTGCGGCCCATGCAGGGCTTTTGCCTACAAAAATTCCATAAGGACGAGGATTTCTCCCAGACCAAAGCTGCCCCCTCCTCCAAACCTGGCTGCCATCGGAGGCCCAAAAGCGCCCTACAAAATGACATCTGCCAAGTGGGCTCTTGAGTTTGGCTTCTTGCGGAAAAGTGCCTCCTTTCAAAGCCAACTTGCCTAACTAGCCTGCGGCCCGTGCTGGGCTTTAGACTACAAAAATTCCATAAGGACGAGGATTTCTCCCAGACCAAAGCTGCCCCCTCCTCCAAACCTGGCTGCCATCGGAGGCCCAAACGCGCCCCACAAAATGACATCTGCATTGAGGGTTCTTGAGTTTGGCTTCTTGGGGAAAAGTGCCTCCTTTCAAAGCCAACTTGCCTAACTTGCCTGCGGCCCGTCCTGGGCTTTTGCCTCCAAAAATTCCAGAAGGACGAGGATTTCTCCCAGGCCAAAGCTGCCCCCTCCTCCAAACCTGGCTGCCATCGGAGGCCCAAACGTGCCCTACAAAATGACACCTGTCAAGTGGGCTCTTGAGTTTGGCTTCTTGGGGAAAAGTGCCTCCTTTCAAAACCAACTTGCCTGTGTCCCGTCCCGGGCTTTTGCTACAAAAATTCCATAAGGACGAGGATTCCTCCCAGACCAAAGCTGCCCCCTCCTCCAAACCTGGCTGCCATCGGAGGCCCAAACGTGCCCTACAAAATGACATCTGCCAAGTGGGCTCTTGAGTTTGGCTTCTTGGGTGGAAGTGCCTCCTTTCAAAGCCAACTTGCCTGCGGCCAGTCCTGGGCTTTTGCCTACAAAAATTCCATAAGGACGAGGATTTCTCCCAGACCAAAGCTGCCCCCTCCTCCAAACCTGGCTGCCATCGGAGGCCCAAACGCGCCCTACAAAATGACATCTGCCAAGTGGGCTCTTGAGTTTGGCTTCTTGCGGAAAAGTGCCTCCTTTCAAAGCCAACTTGCCTAACTAGCCTGCAGCCCATTCTGGGCTTCTGCCTACAAAAATTCAATAAGGACGAGGATTTCTCACAGACCAGAGCTGCCCCCTCCTCCAAACCTAGCTGCCATCGGTGGCCCAAACGCGCCCTACAAAATGACATCTGCCAAGTGGGCTCCTGAGTTTGGCTTCTTGGGGGAAAGTGCCTCCTTTCAAAGCCAACTTGCCTGCAGCCCGTGCTGGGTTTTAGACTACAAAAATTCCATAAGGACGAGGATTTCTCCCAGACCAAAGCTGCCCCCTCCTCCAAACCTGGCTGCCATCGGAGGCCCAAACGTGCCCTACAAAATGACATCTGCCAAGTGGGCTCTTGAGTTTGGCTTCTTGGGTGGAAGTGCCTCCTTTCAAAGCCAACTTGCCTGCGGCCCGTGCTGGGCTTTAGACTACAACAATTCCAGAAGGACGAGGATTTCTCCCAGACCAAAGCTGCCCCCTCCTCC
This sequence comes from Cinclus cinclus, assembly GCF_963662255.1. NCBI lineage: Eukaryota > Metazoa > Chordata > Aves > Passeriformes > Cinclidae > Cinclus > Cinclus cinclus. Next base: position 121,934 of record NW_026912191.1, read on the forward strand.
AAACCTGGCTGCCATCGGAGGCCCAAACGCGCCCTACAAAATGACATCTGCCAAGTGGGCTCTTGAGTTTGGCTTCTTGCGGAAAAGTGCCTCCTTTCAAAGCCAACTTGCCTAACTAGCCTGCGGCCCATTCTGGGCTTTTACCTACAAAAATTCCATAAGGACGAGGATTTCTCCCAGACCAAAGCTGCCCCCTCCTCCAAACCTGGCTGCCATCGGAGGCCCAAACGCGCCCTACAAAATGACATCTGCCAAGTGGGCTCTTGAGTTTGGCTTCTTGGGGGAAAGTGCCTCCTTTCAAAGCCAACTTGCCTGCGTCCCGTCCTGGGCTTTTGCCTACAAAAATTCCATAAGAACGAGGATTTCTCACAGACCAAAGCTGCCCCCTCCTCCAAACCTGGCTGCCATCGGAGGCCCAAACGCGCCCTAGAAAATGACATCTGCATTGTGGGTTCTTGAGTTTGGCTTCTTGGGGAAAAGTGCCTCCTTTCGGAGCCAACTTGCCTAACTTGCCTGCGGCCCGTCCTGGGCTTTTGAGTACAAAAATTCCATAAGGACGAGGATTTCTCCCAGACCAAAGCTGCCCCCTCCTCCAAACCTGGCTGCCATCGGAGGCCCAAACGCGCCCTACAAAATGACATCTGCCAAGTGGGCTCTTGAGTTTGGCTTCTTGGGGAAAAGTGCCTCCTTTCAAAGCCAACTTGCCTAACTTGCCTGCGGCCCGTCCTGGGCTTTTGCCTACAAAAATTCCAGAAGGACAAGGATTTCTCCCAGACCAAAGCTGCCCCCTCCTCCAAACCTGGCTGCCATCGGAGGCCCAAACGCGCCCTACAAAATGACACCTGCCAAGTGGGCTCTTGAGTTTGGCTTCTTGGGGAAAAGTGACTCCTTTCAAAACCAACTTGCCTGCGTCCCGTCCCGGACGTTTGCTACAAAAATTCCATAAGGACGAGGATTCCTCCCAGACCAAAGCTGCCCCCTCCGCCAAACCTGGCTGCCATCGGAGGCCCAAACGCGCCCTACAAAATGACATCTGCCAAGCGGGCTCTTGAGTTTGGCTTCTTCGGGAAAAGTGCCTCCTTTCGGAGTCAACTTGCCGGCGGCCCATGCAGGGCTTTTGCCTACAAAAATTCCATAAGGACGAGGATTTCTCCCAGACCAAAGCTGCCCCCTCCTCCAAACCTGGCTGCCATCGGAGGCCCAAACGCGCCCCACAAAATGACACCTGCATTGAGGGTTCTTGAGTTTGGCTTCCTGGGGAAAAGTGCCTCCTTTCAAAACCAACTTGCCTGTGTCCCGTCCCGGGCTTTTGCTACAAAAATTCCATAAGGACGAGGATTCCTCCCAGACCAAAGCTGCCCCCTCCTCCAAACCTGGCTGCCATCGGAGGCCCAAACGTGCCCTACAAAATGACATCTGCCATGTGGGCTCTTGAGTTTGGCTTCTTGGGTGGAAGTGCCTCCTTTCAAAGCCAACTTGCCTGCGGCCCGTCCTGGGCTTTTGCCTACAAAAATTCCATAAGGACGAAGATTTCTCCCAGACCAAAGCTGCCCCCTCCTCCAAACCTGGCTGCCATCGGAGGCCCAAACGCGCCCTACAAAATGACATCTGCCAAGTGGGCTCTTGAGTTTGGCTTCTTGCGGAAAAGTGCCTCCTTTCAAAGCCAACTTGCCTAACTAGCCTGCAGCCCATTCTGGGCTTTTGCCTACAAAAATTCCAGAAGGACGAGGATTTCTCCCAGACCAAAGCTGCCCCCTCCTCCAAACCTAGCTGCCATCGGTGGCCCAAACGCGCCCTACAAAATGACATCTGCCAAGTGGGCTCCTGAGTTTGGCTTCTTGGGGGAAAGTGCCTCCTTTCAAAGCCAACTTGCCTGCAGCCCGTGCTGGGCTTTAGACTACAAAAATTCCATAAGGACGAGGATTTCTCCCAGACCAAAGCTGCCCCCTCCTCCAAAACTGGCTGCCATCGGAGGCCCAAACGCGCCCCACAAAATGACATCTGCATTGAGGGTTCTTGAGTTTGGCTTCTTGGGGAAAAGTGCCTCCTTTCGGAGCCAACTTGCCTAACTTGCCTGCGGCCCGTCCTGGGCTTTTGCCTACAAAAATTCCATAAGGACGAGGATTTCTCCCAGACCAAAGCTGCCCCCTCCTCCAAACCTGGCTGCCATCGGAGGCCCAAACGCGCCCCACAAAATGACATCTGCATTGAGTGTTCTTGAGTTTGGCTTCTTGGGGAAAAGTGCCTCCTTTCGGAGTCAACTTGCCTAACTTGCCTGCGGCCCATGCGGGGTTTTTGCCTACAAAAATTCCATAAGGACGAGGATTTCTCCCAGACCAAAGCTGCCCCCTCCTCCAAACCTGGCTGACATCGGAGGCCCAAACGCGCCCTACAAAATGACACCTGCCAAGTGGGCTCTTGAGTTTGGCTTCTTGGGGAAAAGTGACTCCATTCAAAACCAACTTGCCTGCGTCCCGTCCCGGGCTTTTGCTACAAAAATTTCATAAGGACGAGGATTCCTCCCAGACCAAAGCTGCCCCCTCCTCCAAACCTGGCTGCCATCGGAGGCCCAAACGCGCCCTACAAAATGACATCTGCCAAGTGGGCTCTTGAGTTTGGCTTCTTGCGGAAAAGTGCCTCCTTTCGGAGTCAACTTGCCTGCGGCTCATGCAGGGCTTTTGCCTACAAAAATTCCATAAGGACGAGGATTTCTCCCAGACCAAAGCTGCCCCCTACTCCAAACCTGGCTGCCATCGGAGGCCCAAACGTGCCCTACAAAATGACATCTGCCAAGTGGGCTCTTGAGTTTGGCTTCTTGGGGAAAAGTGCCTCCTTTCAAAGCCAACTTGCCTAACTAGCCTGCGGCCCATTCTGGGCTTTTGCCTACAAAAATTCCATAAGGACGAGGATTTCTCCCAGACCAAAGCTGCCCCCTCCTCCAAACCTGGCTGCCATCGGAGGCCCAAACGCGCCCTACAAAATGACATCTGCCAAGTGGGCTCTTGAGTTTGGCTTCTTGGGGAAAAGTGCCTCCTTTCGGAGTCAACTTGCCGGCGGCCCATGCAGGGCTTTTGCCTACAAAAATTCCATAAGGACGAGGATTTCTCCCAGACCAAAGCTGCCCCCTCCTCCAAACCTGGCTGCCATCGGAGGCCCAAACGCGCCCTACAAAATGACACCTGCCAAGTGGGCTCTTGAGTTTGGCTTCTTGGGGGAAAGTGCCTCCTTTCAAAGCCAACTTGCCTGCGTCCCGTCCTGGGCTTTTGCCTACAAAAATTCCATAAGGACGAGGATTTCTCCCAGACCAAAGCTGCCCCCTCCTCCAAACCTGGCTGCCATCGGAGGTCCAAACGCGCCCTACAAAATGACATCTGCATTGTGGGTTCTTGAGTTTGGCTTCTTGGGGAAAAGTGCCTCCTTTCGGAGCCAACTTGCCTAACTTGCCTGCGGCCCGTCCTGGGCTTTTGAGTACAAAAATTCCATAAGGACGAGGATTTCTCCCAGACCAAAGCTGCCCCCTCCTCCAAACCTGGCTGCCATCGGAGGCCCAAACGCGCCCTACAAAATGACATCTGCCAAGTGGGCTCTTGAGTTTGGCTTCTTGGGGAAAAGTGCCTCCTTTCAAAGCCAACTTGCCTAACTTGCCTGCGGCCCGTCCTGGGCTTTTGCCTACAAAAATTCCATAAGGACAAGGATTTCTCCCAGACCAAAACTGCTCCCTCCTCCAAACCTGGCTGCCATCGGAGGCCCAAACGCGCCCTACAAAATGACATCTGCCAAGTGGGCTCTTGAGTTTGGCTTCTTGGGGAAAAGTGACTCCTTTCAAAACCAACTTGCCTGCATCCCGTCCCGGACGTTTGCTACAAAAATTCCATAAGGACGAGGATTCCTCCCAGACCAAAGCTGCCCCCTCCGCCAAACCTGGCTGCCATCGGAGGCCCAAACGCGCCCTACAAAATGACATCTGCCAAGCGGGCTCTTGAGTTTGGCTTCTTCGGGAAAAGTGCCTCCTTTCGGAGTCAACTTGCCGGCGGCCCATGCAGGGCTTTTGCCACCAAAAATTCCATAAGGACGAGGATTTCTCCCAGACCAAAGCTGCCCCCTCCTCCAAACCTGGCTGCCATCGGAGGCCCAAACGCGCCCTACAAAATGACACCTGCCAAGTGGGCTCTTGAGTTTGGCTTCTTGGGGAAAAGTGCCTCCTTTCGGAGCCAACTTGCCTAACTAGCCTGCGTCCCGTCCTGGGCTTTTGCCTACAAAAATTCCATAAGGACGAGGATTTCTCCCAGACCAAAGCTGCCCCCTCCTCCAAACCTGGCTGCCATCAGAGGCACAAACGCGCCCTACAAAATGACATCTGCCAAGTGGGCTCTTGAGTTTGGCTTCTTGGGGAAAAGTGCCTCCTTTCGGAGCCAAATTGCCTAACTTGCCTGCGGCCCATGCAGGGCTTTTGCCTACAAAAATTCCATAAGGACGAGGATTTCTCCCAGACCAAAGCTGCCCCCTCCTCCAAACCTGGCTGCCATCGGAGGCCCAAAAGCGCCCTACAAAATGACATCTGCCAAGTGGGCTCTTGAGTTTGGCTTCTTGCGGAAAAGTGCCTCCTTTCAAAGCCAACTTGCCTAACTAGCCTGCGGCCCGTGCTGGGCTTTAGACTACAAAAATTCCATAAGGACGAGGATTTCTCCCAGACCAAAGCTGCCCCCTCCTCCAAACCTGGCTGCCATCGGAGGCCCAAACGCGCCCCACAAAATGACATCTGCATTGAGGGTTCTTGAGTTTGGCTTCTTGGGGAAAAGTGCCTCCTTTCAAAGCCAACTTGCCTAACTTGCCTGCGGCCCGTCCTATGCTTTTGCCTCCAAAAATTCCAGAAGGACGAGGATTTCTCCCAGGCCAAAGCTGCCCCCTCCTCCAAACCTGGCTGCCATCGGAGGCCCAAACGTGCCCTACAAAATGACACCTGTCAAGTGGGCTCTTGAGTTTGGCTTCTTGGGGAAAAGTGCCTCCTTTCAAAACCAACTTGCCTGTGTCCCGTCCCAGGCTTTTGCTACAAAAATTCCATAAGGACGAGGATTCCTCCCAGACCAAAGCTGCCCCCTCCTCCAAACCTGGCTGCCATCGGAGGCCCAAACGTGCCCTACAAAATGACCTCTGCCAAGTGGGCTCTTGAGTTTGGCTTCTTGGGTGGAAGTGCCTCCTTTCAAAGCCAACTTGCCTGCGGCCAGTCCTGGGCTTTTGCCTCCAAAAATTCCATAAGGACGAGGATTTCTCCCAGACCAAAGCTGCCCCCTCCTCCAAACCTGGCTGCCATCGGAGGCCCAAACGCGCCCTACAAAATGACATCTGCCAAGTGGGCTCTTGAGTTTGGCTTCTTGCGGAAAAGTGCCTCCTTTCAAAGCCAACTTGCCTAACTAGCCTGCAGCCCATTCTGGGCTTCTGCCTACAAAAATTCAATAAGGACGAGGATTTCTCACAGACCAGAGCTGCCCCCTCCTCCAAACCTAGCTGCCATCGGTGGCCCAAACGCGCCCTACAAAATGACATCTGCCAAGTGGGCTCCTGAGTTTGGCTTCTTGGGGGAAAGTGCCTCCTTTCAAAGCCAACTTGCCTGCAGCCCGTGCTGGGTTTTAGACTACAAAAATTCCATAAGGACGAGGATTTCTCCCAGACCAAAGCTGCCCCCTCCTCCAAACCTGGCTGCCATCGGAGGCCCAAACGTGCCCTACAAAATGACATCTGCCAAGTGGGCTCTTGAGTTTGGCTTCTTGGGTGGAAGTGCCTCCTTTCAAAGCCAACTTGCCTGCGGCCCGTGTTGGGCTTTAGACTACAAAAATTCCATAAGGACGAGGATTTCTCCCAGACCAAAGCTGCCCCCTCCTCCAAACCTGGCTGCCATCGGAGGCCCAAACGCGCCCTACAAAATGACATCTGCCAAGTGGGCTCTTGAGTTTGGCTTCTTGCGGAAAAGTGCCTCCTTTCAAAGCCAACTTGCCTAATTAGCCTGCGGCCCATTCTGGGCTTTTACCTACAAAAATTCCATAAGGACGAGGATTTCTCCCAGACCAAAGCTGGCCCCTCCTCCAAACCTGGCTGCCATCGGAGGCCCAAACGCGCCCTACAAAATGACATCTGCCAAGTGGGCTCTTGAGTTTGGCTTCTTGGGGGAAAGTGCCTCCTTTCAAAGCCAACTTGCCTGCGTCCCGTCCTGGGCTTTTGCCTACAAAAATTCCATAAGAACGAGGATTTCTCACAGACCAAAGCTGCCCCCTCCTCCAAACCTGGCTGCCATCGGAGGCCCAAACGCGCCCTACAAAATGACATCTGCATTGTGGGTTCTTGAGTTTGGCTCCTTGGGGAAAAGTGCCTCCTTTCGGAGCCAACTTGCCTAACTTGCCTGCGGCCAGTCCTGGGCTTTTGAGTACAAAAATTCCATAAGGACGAGGATTTCTCCCAGACCAAAGCTGCCCCCTCCTCCAAACCTGGCTGCCATCGGAGGCCCAAACGCGCCCTACAAAATGACATCTGCCAAGTGGGCTCTTGAGTTTGGCTTCTTGCGGAAAAGTGCCTCCTTTCAAAGCCAACTTGCCTAACTTGCCTGCGGCCCGTCCTGGGCTTTTGCCTACAAAAATTCCATAAGGACAAGGATTTCTCCCAGACCAAAACTGCTCCCTCCTCCAAACCTGGCTGCCATCGGAGGCCCAAACGCGCCCTACAAAATGACATCTGCCAAGTGGGCTCTTGAGTTTGGCTTCTTGGGGAAAAGTGACTCCTTTCAAAACCAACTTGCCTGCATCCCGTCCCGGACGTTTGCTACAAAAATTCCATAAGGACGAGGATTCCTCCCAGACCAAAGCTGCCCCCTCCGCCAAACCTGGCTGCCATCGGAGGCCCAAACGCGCCCTACAAAATGACATCTGCCAAGCGGGCTCTTGAGTTTGGCTTCTTGGGGAAAAGTGCCTCCTTTCGGAGTCAACTTGCCGGCGGCCCATGCAGGGCTTTTGCCACCAAAAATTCCATAAGGACGAGGATTTCTCCCAGACCAAAGCTGCCCCCTCCTCCAAACCTGGCTGCCATCGGAGGCCCAAACGCGCCCTACAAAATGACACCTGCCAAGTGGGCTCTTGAGTTTGGCTTCTTGGGGAAAAGTGCCTCCTTTCGGAGCCAACTTGCCTAACTAGCCTGCGTCCCGTCCTGGGCTTTTGCCTACAAAAATTCCATAAGGACGAGGATTTCTCCCAGACCAAAGCTGCCCCCTCCTCCAAACCTGGCTGCCATCAGAGGCACAAACGCGCCCTACAAAATGACATCTGCCAAGTGGGCTCTTGAGTTTGGCTTCTTGGGGAAAAGTGCCTCCTTTCGGAGCCAAATTGCCTAACTTGACTGCGGCCCATGCAGGGCTTTTGCCTACAAAAATTCCATAAGGACGAGGATTTCTCCCAGACCAAAGCTGCCCCCTCCTCCAAACCTGGCTGCCATCGGAGGCCCAAACGCGCCCCACAAAATGACACCTGCATTGAGGGTTCTTGAGTTTGGCTTCCTGGGGAAAAGTGCCTCCTTTCGGAGTCAACTATCCTGCGGCCCATGCAGGGCTTTTGCCTACAAAAATTCCAGAAGGACGAGGATTTCTCCCAGACCAAAGCTGCCCCCTCCTCCAAACCTGGCTGCCATCGGAGGCCCAAACGTGCCCTACAAAATGACACCTGCCAAGTGGGCTCTTGAGTTTGGCTTCTTGGGGAAAAGTGCCTCCTTTCAAAGCCAACTTGCCTGCGGCACGTCCTGGGCTTTTCCCTACAAAAATTCCATAAGGACGAGGATTTCTCCCAGACCAAAGCTGCCCCCTCCTCCAAACCTGGCTGCCATCGGAGGCCCAAACGCGCCCTACAAAATGACATCTGCCAAGTGGGCTCTTGAGTTTGGCTTCTTGCGGAAAAGTGCCTCCTTTCAAAGCCAACTTGCCTAACTAGCCTGCGGCCCATTCTGGGCTTTTGCCTACAAAAATTCCATAAGGACGAGGATTTCTCCCAGACCAAAGCTGCCCCCTCCTCCAAACCTGGCTGCCATCGGAGGCCCAAACGCGCCCCACCAAATGACACCTGCATTGAGGGTTCTTGAGTTTGGCTTCCTGGGGAAAAGTGCCTCCTTTCGGAGCCAACTTGCCTATCTAGACTGCGGCCTGTGCTGGGCTTTTGCCTACAAAAATTCCATAAGGACGAGGATTTCTCCCAGACCAAAGCTGCCCCCTCCTCCAAACCTGGCTGCCATCGGAGGCCCAAACGCGCCCTACAAAATGACACCTGCCAAGTGGGCTCTTGAGTTTGGCTTCTTGGGGAAAAGTGCCTCCTTTCAAAGCCAACTTGCCTAACTTGCCTGCGGCCCGTCCTGGGCTTTTGCCTACAAAAATTCCAGAAGGACAAGGATTTCTCCCAGACCAAAGCTGCTCCCTCCTCCAAACCTGGCTGCCATTGGAGGCCCAAACGCGCCCTACAAAATGACATCTGCCAAGTGGGTTCTTGAGTTTGGCTTCTTGGGGAAAAGTGACTCCTTTCAAAACCAACTTGCCTGCGTCCCGTCCCGGACGTTTGCTACAAAAATTCCATAAGGACGAGGATTCCTCCCAGACCAAAGCTGCCCCCTCCGCCAAACCTGGCTGCCATCGGAGGCCCAAACGCGCCCTACAAAATGACATCTGCCAAGCGGGCTCTTGAGTTTGGCTTCTTGGGGAAAAGTGCCTCCTTTCGGAGTCAACTTGCCGGCGGCCCATGCAGGGCTTTTGCCTCCAAAAATTCCATAAGGACGAGGATTTCTCCCAGACCAAAGCTGCCCCCTCCTCCAAACCTGGCTGCCATCGGAGGCCCAAACGCTCCCTACAAAATGACACCTGCCAAGTGGGCTCTTGAGTTTGGCTTCTTGGGGAAAAGTGCCTCCTTTCGGAGCCAACTTGCCTAACTTGCCTGCGGCCTGTGCTGGGCTTTTGCCTACAAAAATTCCATAAGGACGAGGATTTCTCCCAGACCAAAGCTGCCCCCTCCTCCAAACCTGGCTGCCATCAGAGGCCCAAACGCGCCCTACAAAATGACATCTGCCAAGTGGGCTCTTGAGTTTGGCTTCTTGGGGAAAAGTGCCTCCTTTCGGAGCCAAATTGCCTAACTTGCCTGCGGCCCGTCCTGGGCTTTTGCCTCCAAAAATTCCAGAAGGACGAGGATTGCTCCCAGACTAAAGCTGCTCCCTCCTCCAAACCTGGCTGCCATCGGAGGCCCAAACGCGCCCTACAAAATGACATCTGCCAAGCGGGCTCTTGAGTTTGGCTTCTTGGGGAAAAGTGCCTCCTTTCGGAGTCAACTTGCTGGCGGCCCATGCAGGGCTTTTGCCTACAAAAATTCCAGAAGGACGAGGATTTCTCCCAGACCAAAGCTGCCCCCTCCTCCAAACCTGGCTGCCATCGGAGGCCCAAACGCGCCCTACAAAATGACACCTGCCAAGTGGGCTCTTGAGTTTGGCTTCTTGGGGAAAAGTGCCTCCTTTCGGAGCCAACTTGCCTATCTAGACTGCGGCCTGTGCTGGGCTTTTGCCTACAAAAATTCCATAAGGACGAGGATTTCTCCCAGACCAAAGCTGCCCCCTCCTCCAAACCTGGCTGCCATCGGAGGCCCAAACGCGCCCTACAAAATGACACCTGCCAAGTGGGCTCTTGAGTTTGGCTTCTTGGGGAAAAGTGCCTCCTTTCAAAGCCAACTTGCCTAACTTGCCTGCGGCCCGTCCTGGGCTTTTGCCTACAAAAATTCCAGAAGGACAAGGATTTCTCCCAGACCAAAGCTGCTCCCTCCTCCAAACCTGGCTGCCATCGGAGGCCCAAACGCGCCCTACAAAATGACATCTGCCAAGTGGGCTCTTGAGTTTGGCTTCTTGGGGAAAAGTGACTCCTTTCAAAACCAACTTGCCTGCGTCCCGTCCCGGACGTTTGCTACAAAAATTCCATAAGGACGAGGATTCCTCCCAGACCAAAGCTGCCCCCTCCGCCAAACCTGGCTGCCATCGGAGGCCCAAACGCGCCCTACAAAATGACATCTGCCAAGCGGGCTCTTGAGTTTGGCTTCTTGGGGAAAAGTGCCTCCTTTCGGAGTCAACTTGCCGGCGGCCCATGCAGGGCTTTTGCCTCCAAAAATTCCATAAGGACGAGGATTTCTCCCAGACCAAAGCTGCCCCCTCCTCCAAACCTGGCTGCCATCGGAGGCCCAAACGCGCCCTACAAAATGACACCTGCCAAGTGGGCTCTTGAGTTTGGCTTCTTGGGGAAAAGTGCCTCCTTTCGGAGCCAACTTGCCTAACTTGCCTGCGGCCTGTGCTGGGCTTTTGCCTCCAAAAATTCCATAAGGACGAGGATTTCTCCCAGACCAAAGCTGCCCCCTCCTCCAAACCTGGCTGCCATCAGAGGCCCAAACGCGCCCTACAAAATGACATCTGCCAAGTGGGCTCTTGAGTTTGGCTTCTTGGGGAAAAGTGCCTCCTTTCGGAGCCAAATTGCCTAACTTGCCTGCGGCCCGTCCTGGGCTTTTGCCTCCAAAAATTCCAGAAGGACGAGGATTGCTCCCAGACTAAAGCTGCTCCCTCCTCCAAACCTGGCTGGCATCGGAGGCCCAAACGCGCCCCACAAAATGACACCTGCATTGAGGGTTCTTGAGTTTGGCTTCCTGGGGAAAAGTGCCTCCTTTCGGAGTCAACTTGCCTGCGGCCCATGCAGGGCTTTTGCCTACAAAAATTCCAGAAGGACGAGGATTTCTCCCAGACCAAAGCTGCCCCCTCCTCCAAACCTGGCTGCCATCGGAGGCCCAAACGCGCCCCACCAAATGACACCTGCATTGAGGGTTCTTGAGTTTGGCTTCCTGGGGAAAAGTGCCTCCTTTCGGAGTCAACTTGCCTGCGGCCCATGCAGGGCTTTTGCCTACAAAAATTCCAGAAGGACGAGGATTTCTCCCAGACCAAAGCTGCCCCCTCCTCCAAACCTGGCTGCCATCGGAGGCCCAAACGTGCCCTACAAAATGACACCTGCCAAGTGGGCTCTTGAGTTTGGCTTCTTGGGTGGAAGTGCCTCCTTTCAAAGCCAACTTGCCTGCGGCACGTCCTGGGCTTTTCCCTACAAAAATTCCATAAGGACGAGGATTTCTCCCAGACCAAAGCTGCCCCCTCCTCCAAACCTGGCTGCCATCGGAGGCCCAAACGCGCCCTACAAAATGACATCTGCCAAGTGGGCTCTTGAGTTTGGCTTCTTGTGGAAAAGTGCCTCCTTTCAAAGCCAACTTGCCTAACTAGCCTGCGGCCTGTGCTGGGCTTTTGCCTACAAAAATTCCATAAGGACGAGGATTTCTCCCAGACCAAAGCTGCCCCCTCCTCCAAACCTGGCTGCCATCGGAGGCCCAAACGCGCCCCACAAAATGACATCTGCATTGAGGGTTCTTGAGTTTGGCTTCTTGGGGAAAAGTGCCTCCTTTCGGAGTCAACTTGCCTAACTTGCCTGCGGCCCATGTGGGGTTTTTGCCTACAAAAATTCCATAAGGACGAGGATTTCTCCCAGACCAAAGCTGCCCCCTCCTCCAAACCTGGCTGCCATCGGAGGCCCAAACGCGCCCTACAAAATGACACCTGCCAAGTCGGCTCTTGAGTTTGGCTTCTTGGGGAAAAGTGACTCCTTTCAAAGCCAACTTGCCTGCGTCACGTCCTGGGCTTTTGCTACAAAAATTCCATAAGGACGAGGATTCCTCCCAGACCAAAGCTGCCCCCTCCTCCAAACCTGGCTGCCATCGGAGGCCCAAACGCGCCCTACAAAATGACACCTGCCAAGTCGGCTCTTGAGTTTGTCTTCTTGGGTGGAAGTACCTCCTTTCAAAGCCAACTTGCCTGCGTCCCGTCCTGGGCTTTTGCTACAAAAATTCCATAAGGATGAGGATTCCTCCCAGACCAAAGCTGCCCCCTCCTCCAAACCTGGCTGCCATCGGAGGCCCAAACGCGCCCTACAAAATGACATCTGCCAAGTGGGCTCTTGAGTTTGGCTTCTTGGGGAAAATTGCCTCCTTTCGGAGTCAACTTGCCTGCGGCCCATGCAGGGCTTTTGCCTACAAAAATTCCAGAAGGACAAGGATTTCTCCCAGACCAAAGCTGCTCCCTCCTCCAAACCTGGCTGGCATCGGAGGCCCAAACGCGCCCTACAAAATGACATCTGCCAAGTGGGCTCTTGAGTTTGGCTTCTTGGGGAAAAGTGACTCCTTTCAAAACCAACTTGCCTGCGTCCCGTCCCGGACGTTTGCTACAAAAATTCCATAAAGACGAGGATTCCTCCCAGACCAAAGCTGCCCCCTCCGCCAAACCTGGCTGCCATCGGAGGCCCAAACGCGCCCTACAAAATTACATCTGCCAAGCGGGCTCTTGAGTTTGGCTTCTTGGGGAAAAGTGCCTCCTTTCGGAGTCAACTTGCCGGCGGCCCATGCAGGGCTTTTGCCTCCAAAAATTCCAGAAGGACGAGGATTTCTCCCAGACCAAAGCTGCCCCCTCCTCCAAACCTGGCTGCCATCGGAGGCCCAAACGCGCCCTACAAAATGACACCTGCCAAGTGGGCTCTTGAGTTTGGCTTCTTGGGGAAAAGTGCCTCCTGTCGGAGCCAACTTGCCTAACTAGCCTGCGGCCTGTGCTGGGCTTTTGCCTACAAAAATTCCATAAGGACGAGGATTTCTCCCAGAACAAAGCTGCCCCCTCCTCCAAACCTGGCTGCCATCAGAGGCCCAAACGCGCCCTACAAAATGACATCTGCCAAGTGGGCTCTTGAGTTTGGCTTCTTGGGGAAAAGTGCCTCCTTTCGGAGCCAACTTGCCTAACTTGCCTGCGGCCCGTCCTGGGCTTTTGCCTCCAAAAATTCCAGAAGGACGAGGATTTCTCCCAGACCAAAGCTGCCCCCTCCTCCAAACCTGGCTGACATCGGAGGCCCAAACGCGCCCCACAAAATGACACCTGCATTGAGGGTTCTTGAGTTTGGCTTCCTGGGGAAAAGTGCCTCCTTTCGGAGTCAACTTGCCTGCGGCCCATGCAGGGCTTTTGCCTACAAAAATTCCAGAAGGACGAGGATTTCTCCCAGACCAAAGCTGCCCCCTCCTCCAAACCTGGCTGCCATCGGAGGCCCAAACGTGCCCTACAAAATGACACCTGCCAAGTGGGCTCTTGAGTTTGGCTTCTTGGGTGGAAGTGCCTCCTTTCAAAGCCAACTTGCCTAACTTGCCTGCGGCCCATGTGGGGTTTTTGCCTACAAAAATTCCATAAGGACGAGGATTTCTCCCAGACCAAAGCTGCCCCCTCCTCCAAACCTGGCTGCCATCGGAGGCCCAAACGCGCCCTACAAAATGACACCTGCCAAGTGGGCTCTTGAGTTTGGCTTCTTGGGGAAAATTGCCTCCTTTCGGAGTCAACTTGCCGGCGGCCCATGCAGGGCTTTTGCCTACAAAAATTCCATAAGGACGAGGATTTCTCCCAGAACAAAGCTGCCCCCTCCTCCAAACCTGGCTGACATCGGAGGCCCAAACGCGCCCTACAAAATGACATCTGCATTGTGGGTTCTTGAGTTTGGCTTCTTGGGGAAAAGTGCCTCCTTTCGGAGCCAACTTGCCTAACTTGCCTGCGGCCCGTCCTGGGCTTTTGAGTACAAAAATTCCATAAGGACGAGGATTTCTCCCAGACCAAAGCTGCCCCCTCCTCCAAACCTGGCTGCCATCGGAGGCCCAAACGCGCCCTACAAAATGACACCTGCCAAGTGGGCTCTTGAGTTTGGCTTCTTGGGGAAAAGTGCCTCCTTTCAAAGCCAACTTGCCTAACTTGCCTGCGGCCCGTCCTGGGCTTTTGCCTACAAAAATTCCATAAGGACAAGGATTTCTCCCAGACCAAAGCTGCTCCCTCCTCCAAACCTGGCTGCCATCGGAGGCCCAAACGCGCCCTACAAAATGACATCTGCCAAGTGGGCTCTTGAGTTTGGCTTCTTGGGGAAAAGTGCCTCCTTTCGGAGTCAACTTGCCGGCGGCCCATGCAGGGCATTTGCCTACAAAAATTCCATAAGGACGAGGATTTCTCCCAGACCAAAGCTGCCCCCTCCTCCAAACCTGGCTGCCATCGGAGGCCCAAACGCGCCCTACAAAATGACACCTGCCAAGTGGGCTCTTGAGTTTGGCTTCTTGGGGAAAAGTGCCTCCTTTCAAATCCAACTTGCCTAACTAGCCTGCGGCCTGTGCTGGGCTTTTGCCTACAAAAATTCCATAAGGACGAGGATTTCTCCCAGACCAAAGCTGCCCCCTCCTCCAAACCTGGCTGCCATCAGAGGCCCAAACGCGCCCTACAAAATGACATCTGCCAAGTGGGCTCTTGAGTTGGGCTTCTTGGGGAAAAGTGCCTCCTTTCGGAGCCAAATTGCCTAACTTGCCTGCGGCCCGTCCTGGGCTTTTGCCTCCAAAAATTCCAGAAGGACGAGGATTTCTCCCAGACCAAAGCTGCTCCCTCCTCCAAACCTGGCTGCCATCGGAGGCCCAAACGCTCCCCACAAAATGACACCTGCATTGAGGGTTCTTGAGTTTGGCTTCCTGGGGAAAAGTGCCTCCTTTCGGAGTCAACTTGCCTGCGGCCCATGCAGGGCTTTTGCCTACAAAAATTCCAGAAGGACGAGGATTTCTCCCAGACCAAAGCTGCCCCCTCCTCCAAACCTGGCTGCCATCGGAGGCCCAAACGTGCCCTACAAAATGACACCTGCCAAGTGGGCTCTTGAGTTTGGCTTCTTGGGTGGAAGTGCCTCCTTTCAAAGCCAACTTGCCTGCGGCACGTCCTGGGCTTTTCCCTACAAAAATTCCATAAGGACGAGGATTTCTCCCAGACCAAAGCTGCCCCCTCCTCCAAACCTGGCTGCCATCGGAGGCCCAAACGCGCCCTACAAAATGACATCTGCCAAGTGGGCTCTTGAGTTTGGCTTCTTGCGGAAAAGTGCCTCCTTTCAAAGCCAACTTGCCTAACTAGCCTGCGGCCCGTGCTGGGCTTTAGACTACAAAAATTCCATAAGGACGAGGATTTCTCCCAGACCAAAGCTGCCCCCTCCTCCAAACCTGGCTGCCATCGGAGGCCCAAACGCGCCCCACAAAATGACATCTGCATTGAGGGTTCTTGAGTTTGGCTTCTTGGGGAAAAGTGCCTCCTATCGAAGTCAACTTGCCTAACTTGCCTGCGGCCCATGTGGGGTTTTTGCCTACAAAAATTCCATAAGGACGAGGATTATTCCCAGACCAAAGCTGCCCCCTCCTCCAAACCTGGCTGCCATCGGAGGCCCAAACGCGCCCCACAAAATGACACCTGCCACGTCGGCTCTTGAGTTTGGCTTCTTGGGGAAAAGTGACTCCTTTCAAAACCAACTTGCCTGCGTCCCGTCCTGGGCTTTTGCTACAAAAATTCCATAAGGACGAGGATTCCTCCCAGACCAAAGCTGCCCCCTCCTCCAAACCTGGCTGCCATCGGAGGCCCAAACGCGCCCTACAAAATGACACCTGCCAAGTCGGCTCTTGAGTTTGGCTTCTTGGGGAAAAGTGACTCCTTTCAAAACCAACTTGCCTGCGTCCCGTCCTGGGCTTTTGCTACAAAAATTCCATAAGGACGAGGATTCCTCCCAGACCAAAGCTGCCCCCTCCTCCAAACCTGGCTGCCATCGGAGGCCCAAACGCGCCCTACAAAATGACATCTGCCAAGTGGGCTCTTGAGTTTGGCTTTCTGGGGAAAAGTGCCTCCTTTCGGAGTCAACTTGCCTGCGGCTCATGCAGGGGTTTTGCCTCCAAAAATTCCATAAGGACGAGGATTTCTCCCAGACCAAAGCTGCCCCCTCCTCCAAACCTGGCTGCCATCGGAGGCCCAAACGCGCCCTACAAAATGACACCTGCCAAGTGGGCTCTTGAGTTTGGCTTCTTGGGGAAAAGTGCCTCCTTTCGGAGCCAACTTGCCTAACTTGCCTGCGGCCCGTCCTGGGCTTTTGAGTACAAAAATTCCATAAGGACGAGGATTTCTCCCAGACCAAAGCTGCCCCCTCCTCCAAACCTGGCTGCCATCGGAGGCCCAAACGCGCCCTACAAAATGACACCTGCCAAGTGGGCTCTTGAGTTTGGCTTCTTGGGGAAAAGTGCCTCCTTTCAAAGCCAACTTGCCTAACTTGCCTGCGGCCCGTCCTGGGCTTTTGCCTACAAAAATTCCATAAGGACAAGGATTTCTCCCAGACCAAAGCTGCTCCCTCCTCCAAACCTGGCTGCCATCGGAGGCCCAAACGCGCCCTACAAAATGACATCTGCCAAGTGGGCTCTTGAGTTTGGCTTCTTGGGGAAAAGTGCCTCCTTTCGGAGTCAACTTGCCGGCGGCCCATGCAGGGCATTTGCCTCCAAAAATTCCATAAGGACGAGGATTTCTCCCAGACCAAAGCTGCCCCCTCCTCCAAACCTGGCTGCCATCGGAGGCCCAAACGCGCCCTACAAAATGACACCTGCCAAGTGGGCTCTTGAGTTTGGCTTCTTGGGGAAAAGTGCCTCCTTTCAAAGCCAACTTGCCTAACTAGCCTGCGGCCTGTGCTGGGCTTTTGCCTACAAAAATTCCATAAGGACGAGGATTTCTCCCAGACCAAAGCTGCCCCCTCCTCCAAACCTGGCTGCCATCAGAGGCCCAAACGCGCCCTACAAAATGACATCTGCCAAGTGGGCTCTTGAGTTTGGCTTCTTGGGGAAAAGTGCCTCCTTTCGGAGCCAAATTGCCTAACTTGCCTGCGGCCCGTCCTGGGCTTTTGCCTCCAAAAATTCCAGAAGGACGAGGATTTCTCCCAGACCAAAGCTGCTCCCTCCTCCAAACCTGGCTGCCATCGGAGGCCCAAACGCTCCCCACAAAATGACACCTGCATTGAGGGTTCTTGAGTTTGGCTTCCTGGGGAAAAGTGCCTCCTTTCGGAGTCAACTTGCCTGCGGCCCATGCAGGGCTTTTGCCTACAAAAATTCCAGAAGGACGAGGATTTCTCCCAGACCAAAGCTGCCCCCTCCTCCAAACCTGGCTGCCATCGGAGGCCCAAACGTGCCCTACAAAATGACACCTGCCAAGTGGGCTCTTGAGTTTGGCTTCTTGGGTGGAAGTGCCTCCTTTCAAAGCCAACTTGCCTGCGGCACGTCCTGGGCTTTTCCCTACAAAAATTCCATAAGGACGAGGATTTCTCCCAGACCAAAGCTGCCCCCTCCTCCAAACCTGGCTGCCATCGGAGGCCCAAACGCGCCCTACAAAATGACATCTGCCAAGTGGGCTCTTGAGTTTGGCTTCTTGCGGAAAAGTGCCTCCTTTCAAAGCCAACTTGCCTAACTAGCCTGCGGCCCGTGCTGGGCTTTAGACTACAAAAATTCCATAAGGACGAGGATTTCTCCCAGACCAAAGCTGCCCCCTCCTCCAAACCTGGCTGCCATCGGAGGCCCAAACGCGCCCCACAAAATGACATCTGCATTGAGGGTTCTTGAGTTTGGCTTCTTGGGGAAAAGTGCCTCCTATCGGAGTCAACTTGCCTAACTTGCCTGCGGCCCATGTGGGGTTTTTGCCTACAAAAATTCCATAAGGACGAGGATTTCTCCCAGACCAAAGCTGCCCCCTCCTCCAAACCTGGCTGCCATCGGAGGCCCAAACGCGCCCTACAAAATGACACCTGCCAAGTCGGCTCTTGAGTTTGGCTTCTTGGGGAAAAGTGACTCCTTTCAAAACCAACTTGCCTGCGTCCCGTCCTGGGCTTTTGCTACAAAAATTCCATAAGGACGAGGATTCCTCCCAGACCAAAGCTGCCCCCTCCTCCAAACCTGGCTGCCATCGGAGGCCCAAACGCGCCCTACAAAATGACACCTGCCAAGTCGGCTCTTGAGTTTGGCTTCTTGGGGAAAAGTGACTCCTTTCAAAACCAACTTGCCTGCGTCCCGTCCTGGGCTTTTGCTACAAAAATTCCATAAGGACGAGGATTCCTCCCAGACCAAAGCTGCCCCCTCCTCCAAACCTGGCTGCCATCGGAGGCCCAAACGCGCCCTACAAAATGACATCTGCCAAGTGGGCTCTTGAGTTTGGCTTTCTGGGGAAAAGTGCCTCCTTTCGGAGTCAACTTGCCTGCGGCTCATGCAGGGGTTTTGCCTCCAAAAATTCCATAAGGACGAGGATTTCTCCCAGACCAAAGCTGCCCCCTCCTCCAAACCTGGCTGCCATCGGAGGCCCAAACGCGCCCTACAAAATGACACCTGCCAAGTGGGCTCTTGAGTTTGGCTTCTTGGGGAAAATTGCCTCCTTTCGGAGTCAACTTGCCTGCGGCCCATGCAGGGCTTTTGCCTACAAAAATTCAATAAGGACGAGGATTTCTCCCAGAACAAAGCTCCCCCCTCCTCCAAACCTGGCTGCCATCGGAGGCCCAAACGCGCCCTACAAAATGACATCTGCATTGTGGGTTCTTGAGTTTGGCTTCTTGGGGAAAAGTGCCTCCTTTCGGAGCCAACTTGCCTAACTTGCCTGCGGCCCGTCCTGGGCTTTTGAGTACAAAAATTCCATAAGGACGAGGATTTCTCCCAGACCAAAGCTGCCCCCTCCTCCAAACCTGGCTGCCATCGGAGGCCCAAACGCGCCCTACAAAATGACACCTGCCAAGTGGGCTCTTGAGTTTGGCTTCTTGGGGAAAAGTGCCTCCTTTCAAAGCCAACTTGCCTAACTTGCCTGCGGCCCGTCCTGGGCTTTTGCCTACAAAAATTCCATAAGGACAAGGATTTCTCCCAGACCAAAGCTGCTCCCTCCTCCAAACCTGGCTGCCATCGGAGGCCCAAACGCGCCCTACAAAATGACATCTGCCAAGTGGGCTCTTGAGTTTGGCTTCTTGGGGAAAAGTGACTCCTTTCAAAACCAACTTGCCTGCGTCCCGTCCCGGACGTTTGCTACAAAAATTCCATAAGGACGAGGATTCCTCCCAGACCAAAGCTGCCCCCTCCGCCAAACCTGGCTGCCATCGGAGGCCCAAACGCGCCCTACAAAATGACATCTGCCAAGCGGGCTCTTGAGTTTGGCTTCTTGGGGAAAAGTGCCTCCTTTCGGAGTCAACTTGCCGGCGGCCCATGCAGGGCTTTTGCCTACAAAAATTCCAGAAGGACGAGGATTTCTCCCAGACCAAAGCTGCCCCCTCCTCCAAACCTGGCTGCCATCGGAGGCCCAAACGCGCCCTACAAAATGACACCTGCCAAGTGGGCTCTTGAGTTTGGCTTCTTGGGGAAAAGTGCCTCCTTTCGGAGCCAACTTGCCTATCTAGCCTGCGGCCTGTGCTGGGCTTTTGCCTACAAAAATTCCATAAGGACGAGGATTTCTCCCAGACCAAAGCTGCCCCCTCCTCCAAACCTGGCTGCCATCGGAGGCCCAAACGCGCCCCACAAAATGACACCTGCATTGAGGGTTCTTGAGTTTGGCTTCCTGGGGAAAAGTGCCTCCTTTCGGAGTCAACTTGCCTGCGGCCCATGCAGGGCTTTTGCCTACAAAAATTCCAGAAGGACGAGGATTTCTCCCAGACCAAAGCTGCCCCCTCCTCCAAACCTGGCTGCCATCGGAGGCCCAAACGTGCCCTACAAAATGACACCTGCCAAGTGGGCTCTTGAGTTTGGCTTCTTGGGTGGAAGTGCCTCCTTTCAAAGCCAACTTGCCTAACTTGCCTGCGGCCCATGTGGGGTTTTTGCCTACAAAAATTCCATAAGGACGAGGATTTCTCCCAGACCAAAGCTGCCCCCTCCTCCAAACCTGGCTGACATCGGAGGCCCAAACGCGCCCTACAAAATGACACCTGCCAAGTCGGCTCTTGAGTTTGGCTTCTTGGGGAAAATTGCCTCCTTTCGGAGTCAACTTGCCGGCGGCCCATGCAGGGCTTTTGCCTCCAAAAATTCCATAAGGACGAGGATTTCTCCCAGAACAAAGCTGCCCCCTCCTCCAAACCTGGCTGCCATCGGAGGCCCAAACGCGCCCTACAAAATGACATCTGCATTGTGGGTTCTTGAGTTTGGCTTCTTGGGGAAAAGTGACTCCTTTCGGAGCCAACTTGCCTAACTTGCCTGCGGCCCGTCCTGGGCTTTTGAGTACAAAAATTCCATAAGGACGAGGATTTCTCCCAGACCAAAGCTGCCCCCTCCTCCAAACCTGGCTGCCATCGGAGGCCCAAACGCGCCCCACAAAATGACATCTGCCAAGTGGGCTCTTGAGTTTGGCTTCTTGGGGAAAAGTGCCTCCATTCGGAGCCAACTTGCCTAACTTGCCTGCGGCCCGTCCTGGGCTTTTGCCTACAAAAATTCCAGAAGGACGAGGATTTCTCCCAGACCAAAGCTGCCCCCTCCTCCAAACCTGGCTGCCATCGGAGGCCCAAACGCGCCCCACAAAATGACACCTGCATTGAGGGCTCTTGAGTTTGGCTTCCTGGGGAAAAGTGCCTCCTTTCGGAGTCAACTTGCCTGCGGCCCATGCAGGGCTTTTGCCTACAAAAATTCCAGAAGGACGAGGATTTCTCCCAGACCAAAGCTGCCCCCTCCTCCAAACCTGGCTGCCATCGGAGGCCCAAACGTGCCCTACAAAATGACACCTGCCAAGTGGGCTCTTGAGTTTGGCTTCTTGGGTGGAAGTGCCTCCTTTCAAAGCCAACTTGCCTGCGGCCCGTCCTGGGCTTTTGCTACAAAAATTCCATAAGGACGAGGATTTCTCCCAGACCAAAGCTGCCCCCTCCTCCAAACCTGGCTGCCATCGGAGGCCCAAACGCGCCCTACAAAATGACATTTGCCAAGTGGGCTCTTGAGTTTGGCTTCTTGCGGAAAAGTGCCTCCTTTCAAAGCCAACTTGCCTAACTAGCCTGCGGCCCGTGCTGGGCTTTTGACTACAAAAATTCCATAAGGACGAGGATTTCTCCCAGACCAAAGCTGCCCCCTCCTCCAAACCTGGCTGCCATCGGAGGCCGAAACGTCCCCTACAAAATGACATCTGCCAAGTGGGCTCTTGAGTTTGTCTTCTTGGGTGGAAGTACCTCCTTTCAAAGCCAACTTGCCTGCGGCCCGTCCTGGGCTTTTGCCTACAAAAATTCCAGAAGGACGAGGATTTCTCCCAGACCAAAGCTGCCCCCTCCTCCAAACCTGGCTGCCATCGGAGGCCCAAACGCGCCCCACAAAATGACACCAGCATTGAGGGTTCTTGAGTTTGGCTTCCTGGGGAAAAGTGCCTCCTTTCGGAGTCAACTTGCCTGCGGCCCGTCCTGGGCTTTTGCCTACAAAAATTCCAGAAGGACGAGGATTTCTCCCAGACCAAAGCTGCCCCCTCCTCCAAACCTGGCTGCCATCGGAGGCCCAAACGCGCCCTACAAAATGACACCTGCCAAGTCGGCTCTTGAGTTTGGCTTCTTGGGGAAAAGTGACTCCTTTCAAAACCAACTTGCCTGCGTCCCGTCCTGGGCTTTTGCTACAAAAATTCCATAAGGACGAGGATTCCTCCCAGACCAAAGCTGCCCCCTCCTCCAAACCTGGCTGCCATCGGAGGCCCAAACGCGCCCTACAAAATGACACCTGCCAAGTCGGCTCTTGAGTTTGGCTTCTTGGGGAAAAGTGACTCCTTTCAAAACCAACTTGCCTGCGTCCCGTCCTGGGCTTTTGCTACAAAAATTCCATAAGGACGAGGATTCCTCCCAGACCAAAGCTGCCCCCTCCTCCAAACCTGGCTGCCATCGGAGGCCCAAACGCGCCCTACAAAATGACATCTGCCAAGTGGGCTCTTGAGTTTGGCTTCTTGCGGAAAAGTGCCTCCTTTCAAAGCCAACTTGCCTAACTAGCCTGCGGCCCGTGCTGGGCTTTAGACTACAAAAATTCCATAAGGACGAGGATTTCTCCCAGACCAAAGCTGCCCCCTCCTCCAAACCTGGCTGCCATCGGAGGCCCAAACGCGCCCCACAAAATGACATCTGCATTGAGGGTTCTTGAGTTTGGCTTCTTGGGGAAAAGTGCCTCCTTTCGGAGTCAACTTGCCTAACTTGCCTGCGGCCCATGCGGGGTTTTTGCCTACAAAAATTCCATAAGGACGAGGATTTCTCCCAGACCAAAGCTGCCCCCTCCTCCAAACCTGGCTGACATCGGAGGCCCAAACGCGCCCCACAAAATGACACCTGCCAAGTCGGCTCTTGAGTTTGGCTTCTTGGGGAAAAGTGACTCCTTTCAAAACCAACTTGCCTGCGTCCCGTCCTGGGCTTTTGCCTCCAAAAATTCCATAAGGACGAGGATTTCTCCCAGACCAAAGCTGCCCCCTCCTCCAAACCTGGCTGCCATCGGAGGCCCAAACGCGCCCTACAAAATGACACCTGCCAAGTGGGCTCTTGAGTTTGGCTTCTTGGGGAAAAGTGCCTCCTTTCAAATCCAACCTGCCTAACTAGCCTGCGGCCTGTGCTGGGCTTTTGCCTACAAAAATTCCATAAGGACGAGGATTTCTCCCAGACCAAAGCTGCCCCCTCCTCCAAACCTGGCTGCCATCAGAGGCCCAAACGCGCCCTACAAAATGACATCTGCCAAGTGGGCTCTTGAGTTTGGCTTCTTGGGGAAAAGTGCCTCCTTTCGGAGCCAAATTGCCTAACTTGCCTGCGGCCCGTCCTGGGCTTTTGCCTCCAAAAATTCCAGAAGGACGAGGATTTCTCCCAGACCAAAGCTGCTCCCTCCTCCAAACCTGGCTGCCATCGGAGGCCCAAACGCTCCCCACAAAATGACACCTGCATTGAGGGTTCTTGAGTTTGGCTTCCTGGGGAAAAGTGCCTCCTTTCGGAGTCAACTTGCCTGCGGCCCATGCAGGGCTTTTGCCTACAAAAATTCCATAAGGACGAGGATTCCTCCCAGACCAAAGCTGCCCCCTCCGCCAAACCTGGCTGCCATCGGAGGCCCAAACGCGCCCTACAAAATGACATCTGCCAAGCGGGCTCTTGAGTTTGGCTTCTTGGGGAAAAGTGCCTCCTTTCGGAGTCAACTTGCCGGCGGCCCATGCAGGGCTTTTGCCTACAAAAATTCCAGAAGGACGAGGATTTCTCCCAGACCAAAGCTGCCCCCTCCTCCAAACCTGGCTGCCATCGGAGGCCCAAACGCGCCCTACAAAATGACACCTGCCAAGTGGGCTCTTGAGTTTGGCTTCTTGGGGAAAAGTGCCTCCTTTCGGAGCCAACTTGCCTATCTAGCCTGCGGCCTGTGCTGGGCTTTTGCCTACAAAAATTCCATAAGGACGAGGATTTCTCCCAGACCAAAGCTGCCCCCTCCTCCAAACCTGGCTGCCATCGGAGGCCCAAACGCGCCCCACAAAATGACACCTGCATTGAGGGTTCTTGAGTTTGGCTTCCTGGGGAAAAGTGCCTCCTTTCGGAGTCAACTTGCCTGCGGCCCATGCAGGGCTTTTGCCTACAAAAATTCCAGAAGGACGAGGATTTCTCCCAGACCAAAGCTGCCCCCTCCTCCAAACCTGGCTGCCATCGGAGGCCCAAACGTGCCCTACAAAATGACACCTGCCAAGTGGGCTCTTGAGTTTGGCTTCTTGGGTGGAAGTGCCTCCTTTCAAAGCCAACTTGCCTAACTTGCCTGCGGCCCATGTGGGGTTTTTGCCTACAAAAATTCCATAAGGACGAGGATTTCTCCCAGACCAAAGCTGCCCCCTCCTCCAAACCTGGCTGACATCGGAGGCCCAAACGCGCCCTACAAAATGACACCTGCCAAGTCGGCTCTTGAGTTTGGCTTCTTGGGGAAAATTGCCTCCTTTCGGAGTCAACTTGCCGGCGGCCCATGCAGGGCTTTTGCCTCCAAAAATTCCATAAGGACGAGGATTTCTCCCAGAACAAAGCTGCCCCCTCCTCCAAACCTGGCTGCCATCGGAGGCCCAAACGCGCCCTACAAAATGACATCTGCATTGTGGGTTCTTGAGTTTGGCTTCTTGGGGAAAAGTGACTCCTTTCGGAGCCAACTTGCCTAACTTGCCTGCGGCC
Source organism: Cinclus cinclus (assembly GCF_963662255.1). Lineage (NCBI taxonomy): Eukaryota > Metazoa > Chordata > Aves > Passeriformes > Cinclidae > Cinclus > Cinclus cinclus. The sequence goes on from NW_026912191.1 coordinate 145,989, forward strand.
CGTCCTGGGCTTTTGAGTACAAAAATTCCATAAGGACGAGGATTTCTCCCAGACCAAAGCTGCCCCCTCCTCCAAACCTGGCTGCCATCGGAGGCCCAAACGCGCCCCACAAAATGACATCTGCCAAGTGGGCTCTTGAGTTTGGCTTCTTGGGGAAAAGTGCCTCCATTCGGAGCCAACTTGCCTAACTTGCCTGCGGCCCGTCCTGGGCTTTTGCCTACAAAAATTCCAGAAGGACGAGGATTTCTCCCAGACCAAAGCTGCCCCCTCCTCCAAACCTGGCTGCCATCGGAGGCCCAAACGCGCCCCACAAAATGACACCTGCATTGAGGGCTCTTGAGTTTGGCTTCCTGGGGAAAAGTGCCTCCTTTCGGAGTCAACTTGCCTGCGGCCCATGCAGGGCTTTTGCCTACAAAAATTCCAGAAGGACGAGGATTTCTCCCAGACCAAAGCTGCCCCCTCCTCCAAACCTGGCTGCCATCGGAGGCCCAAACGTGCCCTACAAAATGACACCTGCCAAGTGGGCTCTTGAGTTTGGCTTCTTGGGTGGAAGTGCCTCCTTTCAAAGCCAACTTGCCTGCGGCCCGTCCTGGGCTTTTGCTACAAAAATTCCATAAGGACGAGGATTTCTCCCAGACCAAAGCTGCCCCCTCCTCCAAACCTGGCTGCCATCGGAGGCCCAAACGCGCCCTACAAAATGACATTTGCCAAGTGGGCTCTTGAGTTTGGCTTCTTGCGGAAAAGTGCCTCCTTTCAAAGCCAACTTGCCTAACTAGCCTGCGGCCCGTGCTGGGCTTTTGACTACAAAAATTCCATAAGGACGAGGATTTCTCCCAGACCAAAGCTGCCCCCTCCTCCAAACCTGGCTGCCATCGGAGGCCGAAACGTCCCCTACAAAATGACATCTGCCAAGTGGGCTCTTGAGTTTGTCTTCTTGGGTGGAAGTACCTCCTTTCAAAGCCAACTTGCCTGCGGCCCGTCCTGGGCTTTTGCCTACAAAAATTCCAGAAGGACGAGGATTTCTCCCAGACCAAAGCTGCCCCCTCCTCCAAACCTGGCTGCCATCGGAGGCCCAAACGCGCCCCACAAAATGACACCAGCATTGAGGGTTCTTGAGTTTGGCTTCCTGGGGAAAAGTGCCTCCTTTCGGAGTCAACTTGCCTGCGGCCCGTCCTGGGCTTTTGCCTACAAAAATTCCAGAAGGACGAGGATTTCTCCCAGACCAAAGCTGCCCCCTCCTCCAAACCTGGCTGCCATCGGAGGCCCAAACGCGCCCTACAAAATGACACCTGCCAAGTCGGCTCTTGAGTTTGGCTTCTTGGGGAAAAGTGACTCCTTTCAAAACCAACTTGCCTGCGTCCCGTCCTGGGCTTTTGCTACAAAAATTCCATAAGGACGAGGATTCCTCCCAGACCAAAGCTGCCCCCTCCTCCAAACCTGGCTGCCATCGGAGGCCCAAACGCGCCCTACAAAATGACACCTGCCAAGTCGGCTCTTGAGTTTGGCTTCTTGGGGAAAAGTGACTCCTTTCAAAACCAACTTGCCTGCGTCCCGTCCTGGGCTTTTGCTACAAAAATTCCATAAGGACGAGGATTCCTCCCAGACCAAAGCTGCCCCCTCCTCCAAACCTGGCTGCCATCGGAGGCCCAAACGCGCCCTACAAAATGACATCTGCCAAGTGGGCTCTTGAGTTTGGCTTCTTGCGGAAAAGTGCCTCCTTTCAAAGCCAACTTGCCTAACTAGCCTGCGGCCCGTGCTGGGCTTTAGACTACAAAAATTCCATAAGGACGAGGATTTCTCCCAGACCAAAGCTGCCCCCTCCTCCAAACCTGGCTGCCATCGGAGGCCCAAACGCGCCCCACAAAATGACATCTGCATTGAGGGTTCTTGAGTTTGGCTTCTTGGGGAAAAGTGCCTCCTTTCGGAGTCAACTTGCCTAACTTGCCTGCGGCCCATGCGGGGTTTTTGCCTACAAAAATTCCATAAGGACGAGGATTTCTCCCAGACCAAAGCTGCCCCCTCCTCCAAACCTGGCTGACATCGGAGGCCCAAACGCGCCCCACAAAATGACACCTGCCAAGTCGGCTCTTGAGTTTGGCTTCTTGGGGAAAAGTGACTCCTTTCAAAACCAACTTGCCTGCGTCCCGTCCTGGGCTTTTGCCTCCAAAAATTCCATAAGGACGAGGATTTCTCCCAGACCAAAGCTGCCCCCTCCTCCAAACCTGGCTGCCATCGGAGGCCCAAACGCGCCCTACAAAATGACACCTGCCAAGTGGGCTCTTGAGTTTGGCTTCTTGGGGAAAAGTGCCTCCTTTCAAATCCAACCTGCCTAACTAGCCTGCGGCCTGTGCTGGGCTTTTGCCTACAAAAATTCCATAAGGACGAGGATTTCTCCCAGACCAAAGCTGCCCCCTCCTCCAAACCTGGCTGCCATCAGAGGCCCAAACGCGCCCTACAAAATGACATCTGCCAAGTGGGCTCTTGAGTTTGGCTTCTTGGGGAAAAGTGCCTCCTTTCGGAGCCAAATTGCCTAACTTGCCTGCGGCCCGTCCTGGGCTTTTGCCTCCAAAAATTCCAGAAGGACGAGGATTTCTCCCAGACCAAAGCTGCTCCCTCCTCCAAACCTGGCTGCCATCGGAGGCCCAAACGCTCCCCACAAAATGACACCTGCATTGAGGGTTCTTGAGTTTGGCTTCCTGGGGAAAAGTGCCTCCTTTCGGAGTCAACTTGCCTGCGGCCCATGCAGGGCTTTTGCCTACAAAAATTCCAGAAGGACGAGGATTTCTCCCAGACCAAAGCTGCCCCCTCCTCCAAACCTGGCTGCCATCGGAGGCCCAAACGTGCCCTACAAAATGACACCTGCCAAGTGGGCTCTTGAGTTTGGCTTCTTGGGTGGAAGTGCCTCCTTTCAAAGCCAACTTGCCTGCGGCAGGTCCTGGGCTTTTCCCTACAAAAATTCCATAAGGACGAGGATTTCTCCCAGACCAAAGCTGCCCCCTCCTCCAAACCTGGCTGCCATCGGAGGCCCAAACGCGCCCTACAAAATGACACCTGCCAAGTCGGCTCTTGAGTTTGGCTTCTTGGGGAAAAGTGACTCCTTTCAAAACCAACTTGCCTGCGTCCCGTCCTGGGCTTTTGCTACAAAAATTCCATAAGGACGAGGATTCCTCCCAGACCAAAGCTGCCCCCTCCTCCAAACCTGGCTGCCATCGGAGGCCCAAACGCGCCCTACAAAATGACACCTGCCAAGTCGGCTCTTGAGTTTGGCTTCTTGGGGAAAAGTGATTCCTTTCAAAACCAACTTGCCTGCGTCCCGTCCTGGGCTTTTGCTACAAAAATTCCATAAGGACGAGGATTCCTCCCAGACCAAAGCTGCCCCCTCCTCCAAACCTGGCTGCCATCGGAGGCCCAAACGCGCCCTACAAAATGACATCTGCCAAGTGGGCTCTTGAGTTTGGCTTCTTGCGGAAAAGTGCCTCCTTTCAAAGCCAACTTGCCTAACTAGCCTGCGGCCCGTGCTGGGCTTTAGACTACAAAAATTCCATAAGGACGAGGATTTCTCCCAGACCAAAGCTGCCCCCTCCTCCAAACCTGGCTGCCATCGGAGGCCCAAACGCGCCCCACAAAATGACATCTGCATTGAGGGTTCTTGAGTTTGGCTTCTTGGGGAAAAGTGCCTCCTTTCGGAGTCAACTTGCCTAACTTGCCTGCGGCCCATGCGGGGTTTTTGCCTACAAAAATTCCATAAGGACGAGGATTTCTCCCAGACCAAAGCTGCCCCCTCCTCCAAACCTGGCTGACATCGGAGGCCCAAACGCGCCCCACAAAATGACACCTGCCAAGTCGGCTCTTGAGTTTGGCTTCTTGGGGAAAAGTGACTCCTTTCAAAACCAACTTGCCTGCGTCCCGTCCTGGGCTTTTGCCTCCAAAAATTCCATAAGGACGAGGATTTCTCCCAGACCAAAGCTGCCCCCTCCTCCAAACCTGGCTGCCATCGGAGGCCCAAACGCGCCCTACAAAATGACACCTGCCAAGTGGGCTCTTGAGTTTGGCTTCTTGGGGAAAAGTGCCTCCTTTCAAATCCAACCTGCCTAACTAGCCTGCGGCCTGTGCTGGGCTTTTGCCTACAAAAATTCCATAAGGACGAGGATTTCTCCCAGACCAAAGCTGCCCCCTCCTCCAAACCTGGCTGCCATCAGAGGCCCAAACGCGCCCTACAAAATGACATCTGCCAAGTGGGCTCTTGAGTTTGGCTTCTTGGGGAAAAGTGCCTCCTTTCGGAGCCAAATTGCCTAACTTGCCTGCGGCCCGTCCTGGGCTTTTGCCTCCAAAAATTCCAGAAGGACGAGGATTTCTCCCAGACCAAAGCTGCTCCCTCCTCCAAACCTGGCTGCCATCGGAGGCCCAAACGCTCCCCACAAAATGACACCTGCATTGAGGGTTCTTGAGTTTGGCTTCCTGGGGAAAAGTGCCTCCTTTCGGAGTCAACTTGCCTGCGGCCCATGCAGGGCTTTTGCCTACAAAAATTCCAGAAGGACGAGGATTTCTCCCAGACCAAAGCTGCCCCCTCCTCCAAACCTGGCTGCCATCGGAGGCCCAAACGTGCCCTACAAAATGACACCTGCCAAGTGGGCTCTTGAGTTTGGCTTCTTGGGTGGAAGTGCCTCCTTTCAAAGCCAACTTGCCTGCGGCAGGTCCTGGGCTTTTCCCTACAAAAATTCCATAAGGACGAGGATTTCTCCCAGACCAAAGCTGCCCCCTCCTCCAAACCTGGCTGCCATCGGAGGCCCAAACGCGCCCTACAAAATGACACCTGCCAAGTCGGCTCTTGAGTTTGGCTTCTTGGGGAAAAGTGACTCCTTTCAAAACCAACTTGCCTGCGTCCCGTCCTGGGCTTTTGCTACAAAAATTCCATAAGGACGAGGATTCCTCCCAGACCAAAGCTGCCCCCTCCTCCAAACCTGGCTGCCATCGGAGGCCCAAACGCGCCCTACAAAATGACACCTGCCAAGTCGGCTCTTGAGTTTGGCTTCTTGGGGAAAAGTGACTCCTTTCAAAACCAACTTGCCTGCGTCCCGTCCTGGGCTTTTGCTACAAAAATTCCATAAGGACGAGGATTCCTCCCAGACCAAAGCTGCCCCCTCCTCCAAACCTGGCTGCCATCGGAGGCCCAAACGCGCCCTACAAAATGACATCTGCCAAGTGGGCTCTTGAGTTTGGCTTCTTGCGGAAAAGTGCCTCCTTTCAAAGCCAACTTGCCTAACTAGCCTGCGGCCCGTGCTGGGCTTTAGACTACAAAAATTCCATAAGGACGAGGATTTCTCCCAGACCAAAGCTGCCCCCTCCTCCAAACCTGGCTGCCATCGGAGGCCCAAACGCGCCCCACAAAATGACATCTGCATTGAGGGTTCTTGAGTTTGGCTTCTTGGGGAAAAGTGCCTCCTTTCGGAGTCAACTTGCCTAACTTGCCTGCGGCCCATGCGGGGTTTTTGCCTACAAAAATTCCATAAGGACGAGGATTTCTCCCAGACCAAAGCTGCCCCCTCCTCCAAACCTGGCTGACATCGGAGGCCCAAACGCGCCCCACAAAATGACACCTGCCAAGTCGGCTCTTGAGTTTGGCTTCTTGGGGAAAAGTGACTCCTTTCAAAACCAACTTGCCTGCGTCCCGTCCTGGGCTTTTGCCTCCAAAAATTCCATAAGGACGAGGATTTCTCCCAGACCAAAGCTGCCCCCTCCTCCAAACCTGGCTGCCATCGGAGGCCCAAACGCGCCCTACAAAATGACACCTGCCAAGTGGGCTCTTGAGTTTGGCTTCTTGGGGAAAAGTGCCTCCTTTCAAATCCAACCTGCCTAACTAGCCTGCGGCCTGTGCTGGGCTTTTGCCTACAAAAATTCCATAAGGACGAGGATTTCTCCCAGACCAAAGCTGCCCCCTCCTCCAAACCTGGCTGCCATCAGAGGCCCAAACGCGCCCTACAAAATGACATCTGCCAAGTGGGCTCTTGAGTTTGGCTTCTTGGGGAAAAGTGCCTCCTTTCGGAGCCAAATTGCCTAACTTGCCTGCGGCCCGTCCTGGGCTTTTGCCTCCAAAAATTCCAGAAGGACGAGGATTTCTCCCAGACCAAAGCTGCTCCCTCCTCCAAACCTGGCTGCCATCGGAGGCCCAAACGCTCCCCACAAAATGACACCTGCATTGAGGGTTCTTGAGTTTGGCTTCCTGGGGAAAAGTGCCTCCTTTCGGAGTCAACTTGCCTGCGGCCCATGCAGGGCTTTTGCCTACAAAAATTCCAGAAGGACGAGGATTTCTCCCAGACCAAAGCTGCCCCCTCCTCCAAACCTGGCTGCCATCGGAGGCCCAAACGTGCCCTACAAAATGACACCTGCCAAGTGGGCTCTTGAGTTTGGCTTCTTGGGTGGAAGTGCCTCCTTTCAAAGCCAACTTGCCTGCGGCAGGTCCTGGGCTTTTCCCTACAAAAATTCCATAAGGACGAGGATTTCTCCCAGACCAAAGCTGCCCCCTCCTCCAAACCTGGCTGCCATCGGAGGCCCAAACGCGCCCTACAAAATGACATCTGCCAAGTGGGCTCTTGAGTTTGGCTTCTTGCGGAAAAGTGCCTCCTTTCAAAGCCAACTTGCCTAACTAGCCTGCGGCCCGTGCTGGGCTTTAGACTACAAAAATTCCATAAGGACGAGGATTTCTCCCAGACCAAAGCTGCCCCCTCCTCCAAACCTGGCTGCCATCGGAGGCCCAAACGCGCCCCACAAAATGACATCTGCATTGAGGGTTCTTGAGTTTGGCTTCTTGGGGAAAAGTGCCTCCTATCGGAGTCAACTTGCCTAACTTGCCTGCGGCCCATGTGGGGTTTTTGCCTACAAAAATTCCATAAGGACGAGGATTTCTCCCAGACCAAAGCTGCCCCCTCCTCCAAACCTGGCTGCCATCGGAGGCCCAAACGCGCCCTACAAAATGACATCTGCCAAGTGGGCTCTTGAGTTTGGCTTCTTGGGGAAAAGTGCCTCCTTTCGGAGCCAAATTGCCTAACTTGCCTGCGGCCCGTCCTGGGCTTTTGCCTCCAAAAATTCCAGAAGGACGAGGATTTCTCCCAGACCAAAGCTGCTCCCTCCTCCAAACCTGGCTGCCATCGGAGGCCCAAACGCTCCCCACAAAATGACACCTGCATTGAGGGTTCTTGAGTTTGGCTTCCTGGGGAAAAGTGCCTCCTTTCGGAGTCAACTTGCCTGCGGCCCATGCAGGGCTTTTGCCTACAAAAATTCCAGAAGGACGAGGATTTCTCCCAGACCAAAGCTGCCCCCTCCTCCAAACCTGGCTGCCATCGGAGGCCCAAACTTGCCCTACAAAATGACACCTGCCAAGTGGGCTCTTGAGTTTGGCTTCTTGGGTGGAAGTGCCTCCTTTCAAAGCCAACTTGCCTGCGGCACGTCCTGGGCTTTTCCCTACAAAAATTCCATAAGGACGAGGATTTCTCCCAGACCAAAGCTGCCCCCTCCTCCAAACCTGGCTGCCATCGGAGGCCCAAACGCGCCCTACAAAATGACATCTGCCAAGTGGGCTCTTGAGTTTGGCTTCTTGCGGAAAAGTGCCTCCTTTCAAAGCCAACTTGCCTAACTAGCCTGCGGCCCGTGCTGGGCTTTAGACTACAAAAATTCCATAAGGACGAGGATTTCTCCCAGACCAAAGCTGCCCCCTCCTCCAAACCTGGCTGCCATCGGAGGCCCAAACGCGCCCCACAAAATGACATCTGCATTGAGGGTTCTTGAGTTTGGCTTCTTGGGGAAAAGTGCCTCCTATCGGAGTCAACTTGCCTAACTTGCCTGCGGCCCATGTGGGGTTTTTGCCTACAAAAATTCCATAAGGACGAGGATTTCTCCCAGACCAAAGCTGCCCCCTCCTCCAAACCTGGCTGCCATCGGAGGCCCAAACGCGCCCTACAAAATGACACCTGCCAAGTCGGCTCTTGAGTTTGGCTTCTTGGGGAAAAGTGACTCCTTTCAAAACCAACTTGCCTGCGTCCCGTCCTGGGCTTTTGCTACAAAAATTCCATAAGGACGAGGATTCCTCCCAGACCAAAGCTGCCCCCTCCTCCAAACCTGGCTGCCATCGGAGGCCCAAACGCGCCCTACAAAATGACACCTGCCAAGTCGGCTCTTGAGTTTGGCTTCTTGGGGAAAAGTGACTCCTTTCAAAACCAACTTGCCTGCGTCCCGTCCTGGGCTTTTGCTACAAAAATTCCATAAGGACGAGGATTCCTCCCAGACCAAAGCTGCCCCCTCCTCCAAACCTGGCTGCCATCGGAGGCCCAAACGCGCCCTACAAAATGACATCTGCCAAGTGGGCTCTTGAGTTTGGCTTCTTGCGGAAAAGTGCCTCCTTTCAAAGCCAACTTGCCTAACTAGCCTGCGGCCCGTGCTGGGCTTTAGACTACAAAAATTCCATAAGGACGAGGATTTCTCCCAGACCAAAGCTGCCCCCTCCTCCAAACCTGGCTGCCATCGGAGGCCCAAACGCGCCCCACAAAATGACATCTGCATTGAGGGTTCTTGAGTTTGGCTTCTTGGGGAAAAGTGCCTCCTTTCGGAGTCAACTTGCCTAACTTGCCTGCGGCCCATGCGGGGTTTTTGCCTACAAAAATTCCATAAGGACGAGGATTTCTCCCAGACCAAAGCTGCCCCCTCCTCCAAACCTGGCTGACATCGGAGGCCCAAACGCGCCCCACAAAATGACACCTGCCAAGTCGGCTCTTGAGTTTGGCTTCTTGGGGAAAAGTGACTCCTTTCAAAACCAACTTGCCTGCGTCCCGTCCTGGGCTTTTGCCTCCAAAAATTCCATAAGGACGAGGATTTCTCCCAGACCAAAGCTGCCCCCTCCTCCAAACCTGGCTGCCATCGGAGGCCCAAACGCGCCCTACAAAATGACACCTGCCAAGTGGGCTCTTGAGTTTGGCTTCTTGGGGAAAAGTGCCTCCTTTCAAATCCAACTTGCCTAACTAGCCTGCGGCCTGTGCTGGGCTTTTGCCTACAAAAATTCCATAAGGACGAGGATTTCTCCCAGACCAAAGCTGCCCCCTCCTCCAAACCTGGCTGCCATCAGAGGCCCAAACGCGCCCTACAAAATGACATCTGCCAAGTGGGCTCTTGAGTTTGGCTTCTTGGGGAAAAGTGCCTCCTTTCGGAGCCAAATTGCCTAACTTGCCTGCGGCCCGTCCTGGGCTTTTGCCTCCAAAAATTCCAGAAGGACGAGGATTTCTCCCAGACCAAAGCTGCTCCCTCCTCCAAACCTGGCTGCCATCGGAGGCCCAAACGCTCCCCACAAAATGACACCTGCATTGAGGGTTCTTGAGTTTGGCTTCCTGGGGAAAAGTGCCTCCTTTCGGAGTCAACTTGCCTGCGGCCCATGCAGGGCTTTTGCCTACAAAAATTCCAGAAGGACGAGGATTTCTCCCAGACCAAAGCTGCCCCCTCCTCCAAACCTGGCTGCCATCGGAGGCCCAAACGTGCCCTACAAAATGACACCTGCCAAGTGGGCTCTTGAGTTTGGCTTCTTGGGTGGAAGTGCCTCCTTTCAAAGCCAACTTGCCTGCGGCACGTCCTGGGCTTTTCCCTACAAAAATTCCATAAGGACGAGGATTTCTCCCAGACCAAAGCTGCCCCCTCCTCCAAACCTGGCTGCCATCGGAGGCCCAAACGCGCCCTACAAAATGACATCTGCCAAGTGGGCTCTTGAGTTTGGCTTCTTGCGGAAAAGTGCCTCCTTTCAAAGCCAACTTGCCTAACTAGCCTGCGGCCCGTGCTGGGCTTTAGACTACAAAAATTCCATAAGGACGAGGATTTCTCCCAGACCAAAGCTGCCCCCTCCTCCAAACCTGGCTGCCATCGGAGGCCCAAACGCGCCCCACAAAATGACATCTGCATTGAGGGTTCTTGAGTTTGGCTTCTTGGGGAAAAGTGCCTCCTTTCGGAGTCAACTTGCCTAACTTGCCTGCGGCCCATGTGGGGTTTTTGCCTACAAAAATTCCATAAGGACGAGGATTATTCCCAGACCAAAGCTGCCCCCTCCTCCAAACCTGGCTGCCATCGGAGGCCCAAACGCGCCCTACAAAATGACACCTGCCACGTCGGCTCTTGAGTTTGGCTTCTTGGGGAAAAGTGACTCCTTTCAAAACCAACTTGCCTGCGTCCCGTCCTGGGCTTTTGCTACAAAAATTCCATAAGGACGAGGATTCCTCCCAGACCAAAGCTGCCCCCTCCTCCAAACCTGGCTGCCATCGGAGGCCCAAACGCGCCCTACAAAATGACACCTGCCAAGTCGGCTCTTGAGTTTGGCTTCTTGGGGAAAAGTGACTCCTTTCAAAACCAACTTGCCTGCGTCCCGTCCTGGGCTTTTGCTACAAAAATTCCATAAGGACGAGGATTCCTCCCAGACCAAAGCTGCCCCCTCCTCCAAACCTGGCTGCCATCGGAGGCCCAAACGCGCCCTACAAAATGACATCTGCCAAGTGGGCTCTTGAGTTTGGCTTTCTGGGGAAAAGTGCCTCCTTTCGGAGTCAACTTGCCTGCGGCTCATGCAGGGGTTTTGCCTCCAAAAATTCCATAAGGACGAGGATTTCTCCCAGACCAAAGCTGCCCCCTCCTCCAAACCTGGCTGCCATCGGAGGCCCAAACGCGCCCTACAAAATGACACCTGCCAAGTGGGCTCTTGAGTTTGGCTTCTTGGGGAAAAGTGCCTCCTTTCGGAGCCAACTTGCCTAACTTGCCTGCGGCCCGTCCTGGGCTTTTGAGTACAAAAATTCCATAAGGACGAGGATTTCTCCCAGACCAAAGCTGCCCCCTCCTCCAAACCTGGCTGCCATCGGAGGCCCAAACGCGCCCTACAAAATGACACCTGCCAAGTGGGCTCTTGAGTTTGGCTTCTTGGGGAAAAGTGCCTCCTTTCAAAGCCAACTTGCCTAACTTGCCTGCGGCCCGTCCTGGGCTTTTGCCTACAAAAATTCCATAAGGACAAGGATTTCTCCCAGACCAAAGCTGCTCCCTCCTCCAAACCTGGCTGCCATCGGAGGCCCAAACGCGCCCTACAAAATGACATCTGCCAAGTGGGCTCTTGAGTTTGGCTTCTTGGGGAAAAGTGCCTCCTTTCGGAGTCAACTTGCCGGCGGCCCATGCAGGGCATTTGCCTCCAAAAATTCCATAAGGACGAGGATTTCTCCCAGACCAAAGCTGCCCCCTCCTCCAAACCTGGCTGCCATCGGAGGCCCAAACGCGCCCTACAAAATGACACCTGCCAAGTGGGCTCTTGAGTTTGGCTTCTTGGGGAAAAGTGCCTCCTTTCAAAGCCAACTTGCCTAACTAGCCTGCGGCCTGTGCTGGGCTTTTGCCTACAAAAATTCCATAAGGACGAGGATTTCTCCCAGACCAAAGCTGCCCCCTCCTCCAAACCTGGCTGCCATCAGAGGCCCAAACGCGCCCTACAAAATGACATCTGCCAAGTGGGCTCTTGAGTTTGGCTTCTTGGGGAAAAGTGCCTCCTTTCGGAGCCAAATTGCCTAACTTGCCTGCGGCCCGTCCTGGGCTTTTGCCTCCAAAAATTCCAGAAGGACGAGGATTTCTCCCAGACCAAAGCTGCTCCCTCCTCCAAACCTGGCTGCCATCGGAGGCCCAAACGCTCCCCACAAAATGACACCTGCATTGAGGGTTCTTGAGTTTGGCTTCCTGGGGAAAAGTGCCTCCTTTCGGAGTCAACTTGCCTGCGGCCCATGCAGGGCTTTTGCCTACAAAAATTCCAGAAGGACGAGGATTTCTCCCAGACCAAAGCTGCCCCCTCCTCCAAACCTGGCTGCCATCGGAGGCCCAAACGTGCCCTACAAAATGACACCTGCCAAGTGGGCTCTTGAGTTTGGCTTCTTGGGTGGAAGTGCCTCCTTTCAAAGCCAACTTGCCTGCGGCACGTCCTGGGCTTTTCCCTACAAAAATTCCATAAGGACGAGGATTTCTCCCAGACCAAAGCTGCCCCCTCCTCCAAACCTGGCTGCCATCGGAGGCCCAAACGCGCCCTACAAAATGACATCTGCCAAGTGGGCTCTTGAGTTTGGCTTCTTGCGGAAAAGTGCCTCCTTTCAAAGCCAACTTGCCTAACTAGCCTGCGGCCCGTGCTGGGCTTTAGACTACAAAAATTCCATAAGGACGAGGATTTCTCCCAGACCAAAGCTGCCCCCTCCTCCAAACCTGGCTGCCATCGGAGGCCCAAACGCGCCCCACAAAATGACATCTGCATTGAGGGTTCTTGAGTTTGGCTTCTTGGGGAAAAGTGCCTCCTATCGGAGTCAACTTGCCTAACTTGCCTGCGGCCCATGTGGGGTTTTTGCCTCCAAAAATTCCATAAGGACGAGGATTTCTCCCAGACCAAAGCTGCCCCCTCCTCCAAACCTGGCTGCCATCGGAGGCCCAAACGCGCCCTACAAAATGACACCTGCCAAGTCGGCTCTTGAGTTTGGCTTCTTGGGGAAAAGTGACTCCTTTCAAAACCAACTTGCCTGCGTCCCGTCCTGGGCTTTTGCTACAAAAATTCCATAAGGACGAGGATTCCTCCCAGACCAAAGCTGCCCCCTCCTCCAAACCTGGCTGCCATCGGAGGCCCAAACGCGCCCTACAAAATGACACCTGCCAAGTCGGCTCTTGAGTTTGGCTTCTTGGGGAAAAGTGACTCCTTTCAAAACCAACTTGCCTGCGTCCCGTCCTGGGCTTTTGCTACAAAAATTCCATAAGGACGAGGATTCCTCCCAGACCAAAGCTGCCCCCTCCTCCAAACCTGGCTGCCATCGGAGGCCCAAACGCGCCCTACAAAATGACATCTGCCAAGTGGGCTCTTGAGTTTGGCTTTCTGGGGAAAAGTGCCTCCTTTCGGAGTCAACTTGCCTGCGGCTCATGCAGGGGTTTGCCTCCAAAAATTCCATAAGGACGAGGATTTCTCCCAGACCAAAGCTGCCCCCTCCTCCAAACCTGGCTGCCATCGGAGGCCCAAACGCGCCCTACAAAATGACACCTGCCAAGTGGGCTCTTGAGTTTGGCTTCTTGGGGAAAATTGCCTCCTTTCGGAGTCAACTTGCCTGCGGCCCATGCAGGGCTTTTGCCTACAAAAATTCAATAAGGACGAGGATTTCTCCCAGAACAAAGCTCCCCCCTCCTCCAAACCTGGCTGCCATCGGAGGCCCAAACGCGCCCTACAAAATGACATCTGCATTGTGGGTTCTTGAGTTTGGCTTCTTGGGGAAAAGTGCCTCCTTTCGGAGCCAACTTGCCTAACTTGCCTGCGGCCCGTCCTGGGCTTTTGAGTACAAAAATTCCATAAGGACGAGGATTTCTCCCAGACCAAAGCTGCCCCCTCCTCCAAACCTGGCTGCCATCGGAGGCCCAAACGCGCCCTACAAAATGACACCTGCCAAGTGGGCTCTTGAGTTTGGCTTCTTGGGGAAAAGTGCCTCCTTTCAAAGCCAACTTGCCTAACTTGCCTGCGGCCCGTCCTGGGCTTTTGCCTACAAAAATTCCATAAGGACAAGGATTTCTCCCAGACCAAAGCTGCTCCCTCCTCCAAACCTGGCTGCCATCGGAGGCCCAAACGCGCCCTACAAAATGACATCTGCCAAGTGGGCTCTTGAGTTTGGCTTCTTGGGGAAAAGTGACTCCTTTCAAAACCAACTTGCCTGCGTCCCGTCCCGGACGTTTGCTACAAAAATTCCATAAGGACGAGGATTCCTCCCAGACCAAAGCTGCCCCCTCCGCCAAACCTGGCTGCCATCGGAGGCCCAAACGCGCCCTACAAAATGACATCTGCCAAGCGGGCTCTTGAGTTTGGCTTCTTGGGGAAAAGTGCCTCCTTTCGGAGTCAACTTGCCGGCGGCCCATGCAGGGCTTTTGCCTACAAAAATTCCAGAAGGACGAGGATTTCTCCCAGACCAAAGCTGCCCCCTCCTCCAAACCTGGCTGCCCTCGGAGGCCCAAACGCGCCCTACAAAATGACACCTGCCAAGTGGGCTCTTGAGTTTGGCTTCTTGGGGAAAAGTGCCTCCTTTCGGAGCCAACTTGCCTATCTAGCCTGCGGCCTGTGCTGGGCTTTTGCCTACAAAAATTCCATAAGGACGAGGATTTCTCCCAGACCAAAGCTGCCCCCTCCTCCAAACCTGGCTGCCATCGGAGGCCCAAACGCGCCCCACAAAATGACACCTGCATTGAGGGTTCTTGAGTTTGGCTTCCTGGGGAAAAGTGCCTCCTTTCGGAGTCAACTTGCCTGCGGCCCATGCAGGGCTTTTGCCTACAAAAATTCCAGAAGGACGAGGATTTCTCCCAGACCAAAGCTGCCCCCTCCTCCAAACCTGGCTGCCATCGGAGGCCCAAACGTGCCCTACAAAATGACACCTGCCAAGTGGGCTCTTGAGTTTGGCTTCTTGGGTGGAAGTGCCTCCTTTCAAAGCCAACTTGCCTAACTTGCCTGCGGCCCATGTGGGGTTTTTGCCTACAAAAATTCCATAAGGACGAGGATTTCTCCCAGACCAAAGCTGCCCCCTCCTCCAAACCTGGCTGACATCGGAGGCCCAAACGCGCCCTACAAAATGACACCTGCCAAGTCGGCTCTTGAGTTTGGCTTCTTGGGGAAAATTGCCTCCTTTCGGAGTCAACTTGCCGGCGGCCCATGCAGGGCTTTTGCCTCCAAAAATTCCATAAGGACGAGGATTTCTCCCAGAACAAAGCTGCCCCCTCCTCCAAACCTGGCTGCCATCGGAGGCCCAAACGCGCCCTACAAAATGACATCTGCATTGAGGGTTCTTGAGTTTGGCTTCTTGGGGAAAAGTGACTCCTTTCGGAGCCAACTTGCCTAACTTGCCTGCGGCCCGTCCTGGGCTTTTGAGTACAAAAATTCCATAAGGACGAGGATTTCTCCCAGACCAAAGCTGCCCCCTCCTCCAAACCTGGCTGCCATCGGAGGCCCAAACGCGCCCCACAAAATGACATCTGCCAAGTGGGCTCTTGAGTTTGGCTTCTTGGGGAAAAGTGCCTCCATTCGGAGCCAACTTGCCTAACTTGCCTGCGGCCCGTCCTGGGCTTTTGCCTCCAAAAATTCCAGAAGGACGAGGATTTCTCCCAGACCAAAGCTGCCCCCTCCTCCAAACCTGGCTGCCATCGGAGGCCCAAACGCGCCCCACAAAATGACACCTGCATTGAGGGTTCTTGAGTTTGGCTTCCTGGGGAAAAGTGCCTCCTTTCGGAGTCAACTTGCCTGCGGCCCATGCAGGGCTTTTGCCTACAAAAATTCCAGAAGGACGAGGATTTCTCCCAGACCAAAGCTGCCCCCTCCTCCAAACCTGGCTGCCATCGGAGGCCCAAACGTGCCCTACAAAATGACACCTGCCAAGTGGGCTCTTGAGTTTGGCTTCTTGGGTGGAAGTGCCTCCTTTCAAAGCCAACTTGCCTGCGGCCCGTCCTGGGCTTTTGCTACAAAAATTCCATAAGGACGAGGATTTCTCCCAGACCAAAGCTGCCCCCTCCTCCAAACCTGGCTGCCATCGGAGGCCCAAACGCGCCCTACAAAATGACATTTGCCAAGTGGGCTCTTGAGTTTGGCTTCTTGCGGAAAAGTGCCTCCTTTCAAAGCCAACTTGCCTAACTAGCCTGCGGCCCGTGCTGGGCTTTTGACTACAAAAATTCCATAAGGACGAGGATTTCTCCCAGACCAAAGCTGCCCCCTCCTCCAAACCTGGCTGCCATCGGAGGCCGAAACGTGCCCTACAAAATGACATCTGCCAAGTGGGCTCTTGAGTTTGTCTTCTTGGGTGGAAGTACCTCCTTTCAAAGCCAACTTGCCTGCGGCCCGTCCTGGTCTTTTGCCTACAAAAATTCCAGAAGGACGAGGATTTCTCCCAGACCAAAGCTGCCCCCTCCTCCAAACCTGGCTGCCATCGGAGGCCCAAACGCGCCCCACAAAATGACACCTGCATTGAGGGTTCTTGAGTTTGGCTTCCTGGGGAAAAGTGCCTCCTTTCGGAGTCAACTTGCCTGCGGCCCGTCCTGGGCTTTTGCCTACAAAAATTCCAGAAGGACGAGGATTTCTCCCAGACCAAAGCTGCCCCCTCCTCCAAACCTGGCTGCCATCGGAGGCCCAAACGTGCCCTACAAAATGACACCTGCCAAGTGGGCTCTTGAGTTTGGCTTCTTGGGTGGAAGTGCCTCCTTTCAAAGCCAACTTGCCTGCGGCCCGTCCTGGGCTTTTGCCTCCAAAAATTACATAAGGACGAGGATTTCTCCCAGACCAAAGCTGCCCCCTCCTCCAAACCTGGCTGCCATCGGAGGCCCAAACGCGCCCTACAAAATGACATCTGCCAAGTGGGCTCTTGAGTTTGGCTTCTTGCGGAAAAGTGCCTCCTTTCAAAGCCAACTTGCCTAACTAGCCTGCGGCCCGTGCTGGGCTTTAGACTACAAAAATTCCATAAGGACGAGGATTTCTCCCAGACCAAAGCTGCCCCCTCCTCCAAACCTGGCTGCCATCGGAGGCCCAAACGCGCCCCACAAAATGACATCTGCATTGAGGGTTCTTGAGTTTGGCTTCTTGGGGAAAAGTGCCTCCTTTCGGAGTCAACTTGCCTGCGGCTCATGCAGGGGTTTTGCCTACAAAAATTCCATAAGGACGAGGATTTCTCCCAGACCAAAGCTGCCCCCTCCTCCAAACCTGGCTGACATCGGAGGCCCAAACGCGCCCCACAAAATGACACCTGCCAAGTCGGCTCTTGAGTTTGGCTTCTTGGGGAAAAGTGACTCCTTTCAAAACCAACTTGCCTGCGTCCCGTCCTGGGCTTTTGTTACAAAAATTCCATAAGGACGAGGATTCCTCCCAGACCAAAGCTGCCCCCTCCTCCAAACCTGGCTGCCATCGGAGGCCCAAACGCGCCCTACAAAATGACATCTGCCAAGTGGGCTCTTGAGTTTGGCTTCCTGGGGAAAAGTGCCTCCTTTCGGAGTCAACTTGCCTGCGGCTCATGCAGGGGTTTTGCCTACAAAAATTCCATAAGGACGAGGATTTCTCCCAGACCAAAGCTGCCCCCTCCTCCAAACCTGGCTGCCATCGGAGGCCCAAACGCGCCCTACAAAATGACACCTGCCAAGTGGGCTCTTGAGTTTGGCTTCTTGGGGAAAATTGCCTCCTTTCGGAGTCAACTTGCCGGCGGCCCATGCAGGGCTTTTGCCTACAAAAATTCCATAAGGACGAGGATTTCTCCCAGACCAAAGCTGCCCCCTCCTCCAAACCTGGCTGCCATCGGAGGCCCAAACGCGCCCTACAAAATGACACCTGCCAAGTGGGCTCTTGAGTTTGGCTTCTTGGGGAAAAGTGCCTCCTTTCAAAGCCAACTTGCCTAACTTGCCTGCGGCCCGTCCTGGGCTTTTGCCTACAAAAATTCCAGAAGGACAAGGATTTCTCCCAGACCAAAGCTGCTCCCTCCTCCAAACCTGGCTGCCATCGGAGGCCCAAACGCGCCCTACAAAATGACATCTGCCAAGTGGGCTCTTGAGTTTGGCTTCTTGGGGAAAAGTGACTCCTTTCAAAACCAACTTGCCTGCGTCCCGTCCCGGACGTTTGCTACAAAAATTCCATAAGGACGAGGATTTCTCCCAGACCAAAGCTGCCCCCTCCTCCAAACCTGGCTGCCATCGGAGGCCCAAACGCGCCCTACAAAATGACACCTGCCAAGTGGGCTCTTGAGTTTGGCTTCTTGGGGAAAAGTGCCTCCTTTCAAAGCCAACTTGCCTAACTTGCCTGCGGCCCGTCCTGGGCTTTTGCCTACAAAAATTCCAGAAGGACAAGGATTTCTCCCAGACCAAAGCTGCTCCCTCCTCCAAACCTGGCTGCCATCGGAGGCCCAAACGCGCCCTACAAAATGACATCTGCCAAGTGGGCTCTTGAGTTTGGCTTCTTGGGGAAAAGTGACTCCTTTCAAAACCAACTTGCCTAACTTGCCTGCGGCCCGTCCTGGGCTTTTGAGTACAAAAATTCCATAAGGACGAGGATTTCTCCCAGACCAAAGCTGCCCCCTCCTCCAAACCTGGCTGCCATCGGAGGCCCAAACGCGCCCCACAAAATGACACCTGCATTGAGGGTTCTTGAGTTTGGCTTCCTGGGGAAAAGTGCCTCCTTTCGGAGTCAACTTGCCTGCGGCCCATGCAGGGCTTTTGCCTACAAAAATTCCAGAAGGACGAGGATTTCTCCCAGACCAAAGCTGCCCCCTCCTCCAAACCTGGCTGCCATCGGAGGCCCAAACGTGCCCTACAAAATGACACCTGCCAAGTGGGCTCTTGAGTTTGGCTTCTTGGGTGGAAGTGCCTCCTTTCAAAGCCAACTTGCCTGCGGCACGTCCTGGGCTTTTCCCTACAAAAATTCCATAAGGACGAGGATTTCTCCCAGACCAAAGCTGCCCCCTCCTCCAAACCTGGCTGCCATCGGAGGCCCAAACGCGCCCTACAAAATGACATCTGCCAAGTGGGCTCTTGAGTTTGGCTTCTTGCGGAAAAGTGCCTCCTTTCAAAGCCAACTTGCCTAACTAGCCTGCGGCCCGTGCTGGGCTTTAGACTACAAAAATTCCATAAGGACGAGGATTTCTCCCAGACCAAAGCTGCCCCCTCCTCCAAACCTGGCTGCCATCGGAGGCCCAAACGCGCCCCACAAAATGACATCTGCATTGAGGGTTCTTGAGTTTGGCTTCTTGGGGAAAAGTGCCTCCTTTCGGAGTCAACTTGCCTAACTTGCCTGCGGCCCATGCGGGGTTTTTGCCTACAAAAATTCCATAAGGACGAGGATTTCTCCCAGACCAAAGCTGCCCCCTCCTCCAAACCTGGCTGACATCGGAGGCCCAAACGCGCCCTACAAAATGACACCTGCCAAGTCGGCTCTTGAGTTTGGCTTCTTGGGGAAAAGTGACTCCTTTCAAAACCAACTTGCCTGCGTCCCGTCCTGGGCTTTTGCTACAAAAATTCCATAAGGACGAGGATTCCTCCCAGACCAAAGCTGCCCCCTCCTCCAAACCTGGCTGCCATCGGAGGCCCAAACGCGCCCTACAAAATGACATCTGCCAAGTGGGCTCTTGAGTTTGGCTTTCTGGGAAAAAGTGCCTCCTTTCGGAGTCAACTTGCCGGCGGCCCATGCTGGGCTTTTGCCTACAAAAATTCCATAAGGACGAGGATTTCTCCCAGAACAAAGCTGCCCCCTCCTCCAAACCTGGCTGCCATCGGAGGCCCAAACGCGCCCTACAAAATGACATCTGCATAGTGGGTTCTTGAGTTTGGCTTCTTGGGGAAAAGTGCCTCCTTTCGGAGCCAACTTGCCTAACTTGCCTGCGGCCCGTCCTGGGCTTTTGAGTACAAAAATTCCATAAGGACGAGGATTTCTCCCAGACCAAAGCTGCCCCCTCCTCCAAACCTGGCTGCCATCGGAGGCCCAAACGCGCCCTACAAAATGACACCTGCCAAGTGGGCTCTTGAGTTTGGCTTCTTGGGGAAAAGTGCCTCCTTTCAAAGCCAACTTGCCTAACTTGCCTGCGGCCCGTCCTGGGCTTTTGCCTACAAAAATTCCAGAAGGACAAGGATTTCTCCCAGACCAAAGCTGCTCCCTCCTCCAAACCTGGCTGCCATCGGAGGCCCAAACGCGCCCTACAAAATGACATCTGCCAAGTGGGCTCTTGAGTTTGGCTTCTTGGGGAAAAGTGACTCCTTTCAAAACCAACTTGCCTGCGTCCCGTCCCGGACGTTTGCTACAAAAATTCCATAAGGACGAGGATTTCTCCCAGACCAAAGCTGCCCCCTCCTCCAAACCTGGCTGCCATCGGAGGCCCAAACGCGCCCTACAAAATGACACCTGCCAAGTGGGCTCTTGAGTTTGGCTTCTTGGGGAAAAGTGCCTCCTTTCGGAGCCAACTTGCCTAACTAGCCTGCGGCCTGTGCTGGGCTTTTGCCTACAAAAATTCCATAAGGACGAGGATTTCTCCCAGACCAAAGCTGCCCCCTCCTCCAAACCTGGCTGCCATCAGAGGCCCAAACGCGCCCTACAAAATGACAACTGCCAAGTGGGCTCTTGAGTTTGGCTTCTTGGGGAAAAGTGCCTCCATTCGGAGCCAAATTGCCTAACTTGCCTGCGGCCCGTCCTGGGCTTTTGCCTCCAAAAATTCCAGAAGGACGAGGATTTCTCCCAGACCAAAGCTGCCCCCTCCTCCAAACCTGGCTGCCATCGGAGGCCCAAACGCGCCCCACAAAATGACACCTGCATTGAGGGTTCTTGAGTTTGGCTTCCTGGGGAAAAGTGCCTCCTTTCGGAGTCAACTTGCCTGCGGCCCATGCAGGGCTTTTGCCTCCAAAAATTACATAAGGACGAGGATTTCTCCCAGACCAAAGCTGCCCCCTCCTCCAAACCTGGCTGCCATCGGAGGCCCAAACGTGCCCTACAAAATGACACCTGCCAAGTGGGCTCTTGAGTTTGGCTTCTTGGGTGGAAGTGCCTCCTTTCAAAGCCAACTTGCCTGCGGCCCGTCCTGGGCTTTTGCTACAAAAATTCCATAAGGACGAGGATTTCTCCCAGACCAAAGCTGCCCCCTCCTCCAAACCTGGCTGCCATCGGAGGCCCAAACGCGCCCTACAAAATGACATTTGCCAAGTGGGCTCTTGAGTTTGGCTTCTTGCGGAAAAGTGCCTCCTTTCAAAGCCAACTTGCCTAACTAACCTGCGGCCCGTGCTGGGCTTTTGACTACAAAAATTCCATAAGGACGAGGATTTCTCCCAGACCAAAGCTGCCCCCTCCTCCAAACCTGGCTGCCATCGGAGGCCGAAACGTGCCCTACAAAATGACATCTGCCAAGTGGGCTCTTGAGTTTGTCTTCTTGGGTGGAAGTACCTCCTTTCAAAGCCAACTTGCCTGCGGCCCGTCCTGGGCTTTTGCCTACAAAAATTCCATAAGGACGAGGATTTCTCCCAGACCAAAGCTGCCCCCTCCTCCAAACCTGGCTGCCATCGGAGGCCCAAACGCGCCCCACAAAATGACACCTGCATTGAGGGTTCTTGAGTTTGGCTTCCTGGGGAAAAGTGCCTCCTTTCGGAGTCAACTTGCCTGCGGCCCATGCAGGGCTTTTGCCTACAAAAATTCCAGAAGGACGAGGATTTCTCCCAGACCAAAGCTGCCCCCTCCTCCAAACCTGGCTGCCATCGGAGGCCCAAACGTGCCCTACAAAATGACACCTGCCAAGTGGGCTCTTGAGTTTGGCTTCTTGGGTGGAAGTGCCTCCTTTCAAAGCCAACTTGCCTGCGGCCCGTCCTGGGCTTTTGCCTCCAAAAATTACATACGGACGAGGATTTCTCCCAGACCAAAGCTGCCCCCTCCTCCAAACCTGGCTGCCATCGGAGGCCCAAACGCGCCCTACAAAATGACATCTGCCAAGTGGGCTCTTGAGTTTGGCTTCTTGCGGAAAAGTGCCTCCTTTCAAAGCCAACTTGCCTAACTAGCCTGCGGCCCGTGCTGGGCTTTAGACTACAAAAATTCCATAAGGACGAGGATTTCTCCCAGACCAAAGCTGCCCCCTCCTCCAAACCTGGCTGCCATCGGAGGCCCAAACGCGCCCCACAAAATGACATCTGCATTGAGGGTTCTTGAGTTTGGCTTCTTGGGGAAAAGTGCCTCCTTTCGGAGTCAACTTGCCTAACTTGCCTGCGGCCCATGCGGGGTTTTTGCCTACAAAAATTCCATAAGGACGAGGATTTCTCCCAGACCAAAGCTGCCCCCTCCTCCAAACCTGGCTGACATCGGAGGCCCAAACACGCCCTAGAAAATGACACCTGCCAAGTGGGCTCTTGAGTTTGGCTTCTTGCGGAAAAGTGACTCCTTTCAAAACCAACTTGCCTGCGTCCCGTCCCGGGCTTTTGCTACAAAAATTCCATAAGGACGAGGATTCCTCCCAGACCAAAGCTGCCCCCTCCTCCAAACCTGGCTGCCATCGGAGGCCCAAACGCGCCCTACAAAATGACATCTGCCAAGTGGGCTCTTGAGTTTGGCTTTCTGGGGAAAAGTGCCTCCTTTCGGAGTCAACTTGCCTGCGGCTCATGCAGGGGTTTTGCCTACAAAAATTCCATAAGGACGAGGATTTCTCCCAGACCAAAGCTGCCCCCTCCTCCAAACCTGGCTGCCATCGGAGGCCCAAACGCGCCCTACAAAATGACACCTGCCAAGTGGGCTCTTGAGTTTGGCTTCTTGGGGAAAATTGCCTCCTTTCGGAGTCAACTTGCCGGCGGCCCATGCAGGGCTTTTGCCTACAAAAATTCCATAAGGACGAGGATTCCTCCCAGACCAAAGCTGCCCCCTCCGCCAAACCTGGCTGCCATCGGAGGCCCAAACGCGCCCTACAAAATGACATCTGCCAAGCGGGCTCTTGAGTTTGGCTTCTTGGGGAAAAGTGCCTCCTTTCGGAGTCAACTTGCCGGCGGCCCATGCAGGGCTTTTGCCTCCAAAAATTCCATAAGGACGAGGATTTCTCCCAGACCAAAGCTGCCCCCTCCTCCAAACCTGGCTGCCATCGGAGGCCCAAACGCGCCCTACAAAATGACACCTGCCAAGTGGGCTCTTGAGTTTGGCTTCTTGGGGAAAAGTGCCTCCTTTCGGAGCCAACTTGCCTAACTAGCCTGCGGCCCGTGCTGGGCTTTTGCCTACAAAAATTCCATAAGGACGAGGATTTCTCCCAGACCAAAGCTGCCCCCTCCTCCAAACCTGGCTGCCATCAGAGGCCCAAACGCGCCCTACAAAATGACATCTGCCAAGTGGGCTCTTGAGTTTGGCTTCTTGGGGAAAAGTGCCTCCTTTCGGAGCCAAATTGCCTAACTTGCCTGCGGCCCGTCCTGGGCTTTTGCCTCCAAAAATTCCAGAAGGACGAGGATTTCTCCCAGACCAAAGCTGCCCCCTCCTCCAAACCTGGCTGCCATCGGAGGCCCAAACGCGCCCCACAAAATTACACCTGCATTGAGGGTTCTTGAGTTTGGCTTCCTGGGGAAAAGTGCCTCCCTTCGGAGTCAACTTGCCTGCGGCCCATGCAGGGCGTTTGCCTCCAAAAATTCCATAAGGACGAGGATTTCTCCCAGACCAAAGCTGCCCCCTCCTCCAAACCTGGCTGCCATTGGAGGCCCAAACGTGCCCTACAAAATGACACCTGCCAAGTGGGCTCTTGAGTTTGGCTTCTTGGGTGGAAGTGCCTCCTTTCAAAGCCAACTTGCCTGCGGCCCGTCCTGGGCTTTTGCCTACAAAAATTCCAGAAGGACGAGGATTTCTCCCAGACCAAAGCTGCCCCCTCCTCCAAACCTGGCTGCCATCGGAGGCCCAAACGCGCCCTACAAAATGACATTTGCCAAGTGGGCTCTTGAGTTTGGCTTCTTGCGGAAAAGTGCCTCCTTTCAAAGCCAACTTGCCTAACTAGCCTGCAGCCCATTCTGGGCTTTTGCCTCCAAAAGTTCCATAAGGACGAGGATTTCTCCCAGACCAAAGCTGCCCCCTCCTCCAAACCTAGCTGCCATCGGTGGCCCAAACGCGCCCTACAAAATGACATCTGCCAAGTGGGCTCCTGAGTTTGGCTTCTTGGGGGAAAGTGCCTCCTTTCAAAGCCAACTTGCCTGCAGCCCGTGCTGGGCTTTAGACTACAAAAATTCCATAAGGACGAGGATTTCTCCCAGACCAAAGCTGCCCCCTCCTCCAAACCTGGCTGCCATCGGAGGCCCAAACGCGCCCCACAAAATGACATCTGCATTGAGGGTTCTTGAGTTTGGCTTCTTGGGGAAAAGTGCCTCCTTTCGGAGCCAACTTGCCTAACTTGCCTGCGGCCCATCCTGGGCTTTTGCTACAAAAATTCCATAAGGACGAGGATTTCTCCCAGACCAAAGCTGCCCCCTCCTCCAAACCTGGCTGCCATCGGAGGCCCAAACGCGCCCTACAAAATGACATCTGCATTGTGGGTTCTTGAGTTTGGCTTCTTGGGGGAAAGTGCCTCCTTTCAAAGCAACTTGCCTAACTTGCCTGCGGCCCATGCGGGGTTTTTGCCTACAAAAATTCCATAAGGACGAGGATTTCTCCCAGACCAAAGCTGCCCCCTCCTCCAAACCTGGCTGCCATCGGAGGCCGAAACGTGCCCTACAAAATGACATCTGCCAAGTGGGCTCTTGAGTTTGGCTTCTTGGGTGGAAGTACCTCCTTTCAAAGCCAACTTGCCTGCGGCCCGTCCTGGGCTTTTGCCTCCAAAAATTCCATAAGGACGAGGATTTCTCCCAGACCAAAGCTGCCCCCTCCTCCAAACCTGGCTGCCATCGGAGGCCCAAACGCGCCCTACAAAATGACATCTGCCAAGTGGGCTCTTGAGTTTGGCTTCTTGCGGAAAAGTGCCTCCTTTCAAAGCCAACTTGCCTGCGGCCCGTGCTGGGCTTTAGACTACAAAAATTCCATAAGGACGAGGATTTCTCCCAGACCAAAGCTGCCCCCTCCTCCAAACCTGGCTGCCATCGGAAGCCCAAACGCGCCCCACAAAATGACATCTGCATTTGAGGGTTCTTGAGTTTGGCTTATTGGGGAAAAGTGCCTCCTTTCGGAGTCAACTTGCCTAACTTGCCTGCGGCCCATGTGGGGTTTTTGCCTACAAAAATTCCATAAGGACGAGGATTTCTCCCAGACCAAAGCTGCCCCCTCCTCCAAACCTGGCTGCCATCGGAGGCCCAAACGCGCCCTACAAAATGACACCTGCATTGAGGGTTCTTGAGTTTGGCTTCCTGGGGAAAAGTGCCTACTTTCGGAGCCAACTTGCCTAACTAGCCTGCGGCCTGTGCTGGGCTTTTGCCTACAAAAATTCCATAAGGACGAGGATTTCTCCCAGACCAAAGCTGCCCCCTCCTCCAAACCTGGCTGCCATCAGAGGCCCAAACGCGCCCTACAAAATGACAACTGCCAAGTGGGCTCTTGAGTTTGGCTTCTTGGGGAAAAGTGCCTCCATTCGGAGCCAAATTGCCTAACTTGCCTGCGGCCCGTCCTGGGCTTTTGCCTCCAAAAATTCCAGAAGGACGAGGATTTCTCCCAGACCAAAGCTGCCCCCTCCTCCAAACCTGGCTGCCATCGGAGGCCGAAACGCGCCCCACAAAATGACACCTGCATTGAGGGTTCTTGAGTTTGGCTTCCTGGGGAAAAGTGCCTCCTTTCGGAGTCAACTTGCCTGCGGCCCATGCAGGGCTTTTGCCTACAAAAATTCCAGAAGGACGAGGATTTCTCCCAGACCAAAGCTGCCCCCTCCTCCAAACCTGGCTGCCATCGGAGGCCCAAACGTGCCCTACAAAATGACACCTGCCAAGTGGGCTCTTGAGTTTGGCTTCTTGGGTGGAAGTGCCTCCTTTCAAAGCCAACTTGCCTGCGGCCCGTCCTGGGCTTTTGCTACAAAAATTCCATAAGGACGAGGATTTCTCCCAGACCAAAGCTGCCCCCTCCTCCAAACCTGGCTGCCATCGGAGGCCCAAACGCGCCCTACAAAATGACATTTGCCAAGTGGGCTCTTGAGTTTGGCTTCTTGCGGAAAAGTGCCTCCTTTCAAAGCCAACTTGCCTAACTAGCCTGCGGCCCGTGCTGGGCTTTTGACTACAAAAATTCCATAAGGACGAGGATTTCTCCCAGACCAAAGCTGCCCCCTCCTCCAAACCTGGCTGCCATCGGAGGCCGAAATGTGCCCTACAAAATGACATCTGCCAAGTGGGCTCTTGAGTTTGTCTTCTTGGGTGGAAGTACCTCCTTTCAAAGCCAACTTGCCTGCGGCCCGTCCTGGGCTTTTGCCTACAAAAATTCCATAAGGACGAGGATTTCTCCCAGACCAAAGCTGCCCCCTCCTCCAAACCTGGCTGCCATCGGAGGCCCAAACGCGCCCTACAAAATGACACCTGCCAAGTGGGCTCTTGAGTTTGGCTTCTTGGGGAAAATTGCCTCCTTTCGGAGTCAACTTGCCTGCGGCCCATGCAGGGCTTTTGCCTACAAAAATTCCAGAAGGACGAGGATTTCTCCCAGACCAAAGCTGCCCCCTCCTCCAAACCTGGCTGCCATCGGAGGCCCAAACGTGCCCTACAAAATGACACCTGCCAAGTGGGCTCTTGAGTTTGGCTTCTTGGGTGGAAGTGCCTCCTTTCAAAGCCAACTTGCCTGCGGCCCGTCCTGGGCTTTTGCCTACAAAAATTCCATAAGGACGAGGATTTCTCCCAGACCAAAGCTCCCCCCTCCTCCAAACCTGGCTGCCATCGGAGGCCCAAACGCGCCCTACAAAATGACATCTGCCAAGTGGGCTCTTGAGTTTGGCTTCTTGCGGAAAAGTGCCTCCTTTCAAAGCCAACTTGCCTAACTAGCCTGCGGCCCGTGCTGGGCTTTAGACTACAAAAATTCCATAAGGACGAGGATTTCTCCCAGACCAAAGCTGCCCCCTCCTCCAAACCTGGCTGCCATCGGAGGCCCAAACGAGCCCCACAAAATGACATCTGCATTGAGGGTTCTTGAGTTTGGCTTCTTGGGGAAAAGTGCCTCCTTTCGGAGTCAACTTGCCTAACTTGCCTGCGGCCCATGCGGGGTTTTTGCCTACAAAAATTCCATAAGGACGAGGATTTCTCCCAGACCAAAGCTGCCCCCTCCTCCAAACCTGGCTGACATCGGAGGCCCAAACGCGCCCTAGAAAATGACACCTGCCAAGTGGGCTCTTGAGTTTGGCTTCTTGCGGAAAAGTGACTCCTTTCAAAACCAACTTGCCTGCGTCCCGTCCCGGGCTTTTGCTACAAAAATTCCATAAGGACGAGGATTCCTCCCAGACCAAAGCTGCCCCCTCCTCCAAACCTGGCTGCCATCGGAGGCCCAAACGCGCCCTACAAAATGACATCTGCCAAGTGGGCTCTTGAGTTTGGCTTTCTGGGGAAAAGTGCCTCCTTTCGGAGTCAACTTGCCTGCGGCTCATGCAGGGGTTTTGCCTACAAAAATTCCATAAGGACGAGGATTTCTCCCAGACCAAAGCTGCCCCCTCCTCCAAACCTGGCTGCCATCGGAGGCCCAAACGCGCCCTACAAAATGACACCTGCCAAGTGGGCTCTTGAGTTTGGCTTCTTGGGGAAAAGTGCCTCCTTTCGGAGCCAACTTGCCTGACTAGCCTGCGGCCCGTGCTGGGCTTTTGCCTACAAAAATTCCATAAGGACGAGGATTTCTCCCAGACCAAAGCTGCCCCCTCCTCCAAACCTGGCTGCCATCAGAGGCCCAAACGCGCCCTACAAAATGACATCTGCCAAGTGGGCTCTTGAGTTGGGCTTCTTGGGGAAAAGTGCCTCCTTTCGGAGCCAAATTGCCTAACTTGCCTGCGGCCCGTCCTGGGCTTTTGCCTCCAAAAATTCCAGAAGGACGAGGATTTCTCCCAGACCAAAGCTGCCCCCTCCTCCAAACCTGGCTGCCATCGGAGGCCCAAACGCGCCCCACAAAATTACACCTGCATTGAGGGTTCTTGAGTTTGGCTTCCTGGGGAAAAGTGCCTCCCTTCGGAGTCAACTTGCCTGCGGCCCATGCAGGGCGTTTGCCTCCAAAAATTCCATAAGGACGAGGATTTCTCCCAGACCAAAGCTGCCCCCTCCTCCAAACCTGGCTGCCATTGGAGGCCCAAACGTGCCCTACAAAATGACACCTGCCAAGTGGGCTCTTGAGTTTGGCTTCTTGGGTGGAAGTGCCTCCTTTCAAAGCCAACTTGCCTGCGGCCCGTCCTGGGCTTTTGCCTACAAAAATTCCAGAAGGACGAGGATTTCTCCCAGAACAAAGCTGCCCCCTCCTCCAAACCTGGCTGCCATCGGAGGCCCAAACGCGCCCTACAAAATGACATCTGCCAAGTGGGCTCTTGAGTTTGGCTTCTTGCGGAAAAGTGCCTCCTTTCAAAGCCAACTTGCCTAACTAGCCTGCAGCCCATTCTGGGCTTTTGCCTCCAAAAATTCCATAAGGACGAGGATTTCTCCCAGACCAAAGCTGCCCCCTCCTCCAAACCTAGCTGCCATCGGTGGCCCAAACGCGCCCTACAAAATGACATCTGCCAAGTGGGCTCCTGAGTTTGGCTTCTTGGGGGAAAGTGCCTCCTTTCAAAGCCAACTTGCCTGCAGCCCGTGCTGGGCTTTAGACTACAAAAATTCCATAAGGACGAGGATTTCTCCCAGACCAAAGCTGCCCCCTCCTCCAAACCTGGCTGCCATCGGAGGCCCAAACGCGCCCCACAAAATGACATCTGCATTGAGGGTTCTTGAGTTTGGCTTCTTGGGGAAAAGTGCCTCCTTTCGGAGCCAACTTGCCTAACTTGCCTGCGGCCCATCCTGGGCTTTTGCTACAAAAATTCCATAAGGACGAGGATTTCTCCCAGACCAAAGCTGCCCCCTCCTCCAAACCTGGCTGCCATCGGAGGCCCAAACGCGCCCTACAAAATGACATCTGCATTGTGGGTTCTTGAGTTTGGCTTCTTGGGGGAAAGTGCCTCCTTTCAAAGCAACTTGCCTAACTTGCCTGCGGCCCATGCGGGGTTTTTGCCTACAAAAATTCCATAAGGACGAGGATTTCTCCCAGACCAAAGCTGCCCCCTCCTCCAAACCTTGCTGCCATCGGAGGCCGAAACGTGCCCTACAAAATGACATCTGCCAAGTGGGCTCTTGAGTTTGGCTTCTTGGGTGGAAGTACCTCCTTTCAAAGCCAACTTGCCTGCGGCACGTCCTGGGCTTTTGCCTCCAAAAATTCCATAAGGACGAGGATTTCTCCCAGACCAAAGCTGCCCCCTCCTCCAAACCTGGCTGCCATCGGAGGCCCAAACGCGCCCCACAAAATGACATCTGCATTGAGGGTTCTTGAGTTTGGCTTCTTGCGGAAAAGTGCCTCCTTTCAAAGCCAACTTGCCTAACTAGCCTGCGGCCCGTGCTGGGCTTTAGACTACAAAAATTCCATAAGGACGAGGATTTCTCCCAGACCAAAGCTGCCCCCTCCTCCAAACCTGGCTGCCATCGGAAGCCCAAACGCGCCCCACAAAATGACATCTGCATTTGAGGGTTCTTGAGATTGGCTTATTGGGGAAAAGTGCCTCCTTTCGGAGTCAACTTGCCTAACTTGCCTGCGGCCCATGTGGGGTTTTTGCCTACAAAAATTCCATAAGGACGAGGATTTCTCCCAGACCAAAGCTGCCCCCTCCTCCAAACCTGGCTGACATCGGAGGCCCAAACGCGCCCTACAAAATGACACCTGCCAAGTCGGCTCTTGAGTTTGGCATCTTGGGGAAAAGTGCCTCCTTTCAAAGCCAACTTGCCTGCGGCCCGTCCTGGGCTTTTGCTACAAAAATTCCATAAGGACGAGGATTCCTCCCAGACCAAAGCTGCCCCCTCCTCCAAACCTGGCTGCCATCGGAGGCCCAAACGCGCCCTACAAAATGACATCTGCCAAGTGGGCTCTTGAGTTTGGCTTTCTGGGGAAAAGTGCCTCCTTTCGGAGTCAACTTGCCTGCGGCTCATGCAGGGGTTTTGCCTACAAAAATTCCATAAGGACGAGGATTTCTCCCAGACCAAAGCTGCCCCCTCCTCCAAACCTGGCTGCCATCGGAGGCCCAAACGCGCCCTACAAAATGACATCTGCATTGTGGGTTCTTGAGTTTGGCTTCTTGGGGAAAAGTGCCTCCTTTCGGAGCCAACTTGCCTAACTTGCCTGCGGCCCGTGCTGGTCTTTTGAGTACAAAAATTCCATAAGGACGAGGATTTCTCCCAGACCAAAGCTGCCCCCTCCTCCAAACCTGGCTGCCATCGGAGGCCCAAACGCGCCCTACAAAATGACACCTGCCAAGTGGGCTCTTGAGTTTGTCTTCTTGGGGAAAAGTGCCTCCTTTCAAAGCCAACTTGCCTAACTTGCCTGCGGCCCGTCCTGGGCTTTTGCCTCCAAAAATTCCAGAAGGACAAGGATTTCTCCCAGACCAAAGCTGCTCCCTCCTCCAAACCTGGCTGCCATCGGAGGCCCAAACGCGCCCTACAAAATGACATCTGCCAAGTGGGCTCTTGAGTTTGGCTTCTTGGGGAAAAGTGACTCCTTTCAAAACCAACTTGCCTGCGTACCGTCCAGGACGATTGCTACAAAAATTCCATAAGGACGAGGATTCCTCCCAGACCAAAGCTGCCCCCTCCGCCAAACCTGGCTGCCATCAGAGGCCCAAACGCGCCCTACAAAATGACATCTGCCAAGTGGGCTCTTGAGTTTGGCTTCTTGGGGAAAAGTGCCTCCTTTCGGAGTCAACTTGCCGGCGGCCCATGCAGGGCTTTTGCCTCCAAAAATTCCATAAGGACGAGGATTTCTCCCAGACCAAAGCTGCCCCCTCCTCCAAACCTGGCTGCCATCGGAGGCCCAAACGCGCCCTACAAAATGACACCTGCCAAGTGGGCTCTTGAGTTTGGCTTCTTGGGGAAAAGTGACTCCTTTCGGAGCCAACTTGCCTAACTAGCCTGCGGCCTGTGCTGGGCTTTTGCCTACAAAAATTCCATAAGGACGAGGATTTCTCCCAGACCAAAGCTGCCCCCTCCTCCAAACCTGGCTGCCATCAGAGGCCCAAACGCGCCCTACAAAATGACATCTGCCAAGTGGGCTCTTGAGTTTGGCTTCTTGGGGAAAAGTGCCTCCTTTCGGAGCCAAATTGCCTAACTTGCCTGCGGCCCGTCCTGGGCTTTTGCCTCCAAAAATTCCATAAGGACGAGGATTTCTCCCAGACCAAAGCTGCCCCCTCCTCCAAACCTGGCTGCCATCGGAGGCCGAAACGCGCCCCACAAAATGACACCTGCATTGAGGGTTCTTGAGTTTGGCTTCCTGGGGAAAAGTGCCTCCTTTCGGAGTCAACTTGCCTGCGGCCCATGCAGGGCTTTTACCTACAAAAATTCCAGAAGGACGAGGATTTCTCCCAGACCAAAGCTGCCCCCTCCTCCAAACCTGGCTGCCATCGGAGGCCCAAACGTGCCCTACAAAATGACACCTGCCAAGTGGGCTCTTGAGTTTGGCTTCTTGGGTGGAAGTGCCTCCTTTCAAAGCCAACTTGCCTGCGGCCCGTCCTGGGCTTTTGCTACAAAAATTCCATAAGGACAAGGATTTCTCCCAGACCAAAGCTGCCCCCTCCTCCAAACCTGGCTGCCATCGGAGGCCCAAACGCGCCCTACAAAATGACATTTGCCAAGTGGGCTCTTGAGTTTGGCTTCTTGCGGAAAAGTGCCTCCTTTCAAAACCAACTTGCCTATCTAGCCTGCGGCCCGTACTGGGCTTTTGCCTACAAAAATTCCATAAGGACGAGGATTTCTCCCAGACCAAAGCTGCCCCCTCCTCCAAACCTGGCTGACATCGGAGGCCCAAACGCGCCCTAGAAAATGACACCTGCCAAGTGGGCTCTTGAGTTTGGCTTCTTGCGGAAAAGTGACTCCTTTCAAAACCAACTTGCCTGCGTCCCGTCCCGGGCTTTTGCTACAAAAATTCCATAAGGACGAGGATTCCTCCCAGACCAAAGCTGCCCCCTCCTCCAAACCTGGCTGCCATCGGAGGCCCAAACGCGCCCTACAAAATGACATCTGCCAAGTGGGCTCTTGAGTTTGGCTTTCTGGGGAAAAGTGCCTCCTTTCGGAGTCAACTTGCCTGCGGCTCATGCAGGGGTTTTGCCTACAAAAATTCCATAAGGACGAGGATTTCTCCCAGACCAAAGCTGCCCCCTCCTCCAAACCTGGCTGCCATCGGAGGCCCAAACGCGCCCTACAAAATGACACCTGCCAAGTGGGCTCTTGAGTTTGGCTTCTTGGGGAAAATTGCCTCCTTTCGGAGTCAACTTGCCGGCGGCCCATGCAGGGCTTTTGCCTACAAAAATTCCATAAGGACGAGAATTCCTCCCAGACCAAAGCTGCCCCCTCCGCCAAACCTGGCTGCCATCGGAGGCCCAAACGCGCCCTACAAAATGACATCTGCCAAGCGGGCTCTTGAGTTTGGCTTCTTGGGGAAAAGTGCCTCCTTTCGGAGTCAACTTGCCGGCGGCCCATGCAGGGCTTTTGCCTCCAAAAATTCCATAAGGACGAGGATTTCTCCCAGACCAAAGCTGCCCCCTCCTCCAAACCTGGCTGCCATCGGAGGCCCAAACGCGCCCTACAAAATGACACCTGCCAAGTGGGCTCTTGAGTTTGGCTTCTTGGGGAAAAGTGCCTCCTTTCGGAGCCAACTTGCCTAACTAGCCTGCGGCCCGTGCTGGGCTTTTGCCTACAAAAATTCCATAAGGACGAGGATTTCTCCCAGACCAAAGCTGCCCCCTCCTCCAAACCTGGCTGCCATCGGAGGCCCAAACGCGCCCCACAAAATTACACCTGCATTGAGGGTTCTTGAGTTTGGCTTCCTGGGGAAAAGTGCCTCCCTTCGGAGTCAACTTGCCTGCGGCCCATGCAGGGCGTTTGCCTCCAAAAATTCCATAAGGACGAGGATTTCTCCCAGACCAAAGCTGCCCCCTCCTCCAAACCTGGCTGCCATTGGAGGCCCAAACGTGCCCTACAAAATGACACCTGCCAAGTGGGCTCTTGAGTTTGGCTTCTTGGGTGGAAGTGCCTCCTTTCAAAGCCAACTTGCCTGCGGCCCGTCCTGGGCTTTTGCCTACAAAAATTCCAGAAGGACGAGGATTTCTCCCAGACCAAAGCTGCCCCCTCCTCCAAACCTGGCTGCCATCGGAGGCCCAAACGCGCCCTACAAAATGACATCTGCCAAGTGGGCTCTTGAGTTTGGCTTCTTGCGGAAAAGTGCCTCCTTTCAAAGCCAACTTGCCTAACTAGCCTGCAGCACATTCTGGGCTTTTGCCTCCAAAAGTTCCATAAGGACGAGGATTTCTCCCAGACCAAAGCTGCCCCCTCCTCCAAACCTAGCTGCCATCGGTGGCCCAAACGCGCCCTACAAAATGACATCTGCCAAGTGGGCTCCTGAGTTTGGCTTCTTGGGGGAAAGTGCCTCCTTTCAAAGCCAACTTGCCTGCAGCCCGTGCTGGGCTTTAGACTACAAAAATTCCATAAGGACGAGGATTTCTCCCAGACCAAAGCTGCCCCCTCCTCCAAACCTGGCTGCCATCGGAGGCCCAAACGCGCCCCACAAAATGACATCTGCATTGAGGGTTCTTGAGTTTGGCTTCTTGGGGAAAAGTGCCTCCTTTCGGAGCCAACTTGCCTAACTTGCCTGCGGCCCATCCTGGGCTTTTGCTACAAAAATTCCATAAGGACGAGGATTTCTCCCAGACCAAAGCTGCCCCCTCCTCCAAACCTGGCTGCCATCGGAGGCCCAAACGCGCCCTACAAAATGACATCTGCATTGTGGGTTCTTGAGTTTGGCTTCTTGGGGGAAAGTGCCTCCTTTCAAAGCAACTTGCCTAACTTGCCTGCGGCCCATGCGGGGTTTTTGCCTACAAAAATTCCATAAGGACGAGGATTTCTCCCAGACCAAAGCTGCCCCCTCCTCCAAACCTGGCTGCCATCGGAGGCCGAAACGTGCCCTACAAAATGACATCTGCCAAGTGGGCTCTTGAGTTTGGCTTCTTGGGTGGAAGTACCTCCTTTCAAAGCCAACTTGCCTGCGGCCCGTCCTGGGCTTTTGCCTCCAAAAATTCCATAAGGACGAGGATTTCTCCCAGACCAAAGCTGCCCCCTCCTCCAAACCTGGCTGCCTTCGGAGGCCCAAACGCGCCCTACAAAATGACATCTGCCAAGTGGGCTCTTGAGTTTGGCTTCTTGCGGAAAAGTGCCTCCTTTCAAAGCCAACTTGCCTGCGGCCCGTGCTGGGCTTTAGACTACAAAAATTCCATAAGGACGAGGATTTCTCCCAGACCAAAGCTGCCCCCTCCTCCAAACCAGGCTGCCATCGGAAGCCCAAACGCGCCCCACAAAATGACATCTGCATTTGAGGGTTCTTGAGTTTGGCTTCTTGGGGAAAAGTGCCTCCTTTCGGAGTCAACTTGCCTAACTTGCCTGCGGCCCATGTGGGGTTTTTGCCTACAAAAATTCCATAAGGACGAGGATTTCTCCCAGACCAAAGCTGCCCCCTCCTCCAAACCTGGCTGCCATCGGAGGCCCAAACGCGCCCTACAAAATGACACCTGCCAAGTGGGCTCTTGAGTTTGGCTTCTTGGGGAAAAGTGCCTACTTTCGGAGCCAACTTGCCTAACTAGCCTGCGGCCTGTGCTGGGCTTTTGCCTACAAAAATTCCATAAGGACGAGGATTTCTCCCAGACCAAAGCTGCCCCCTCCTCCAAACCTGGCTGCCATCAGAGGCCCAAACGCGCCCTACAAAATGACAACTGCCAAGTGGGCTCTTGAGTTTGGCTTCTTGGGGAAAAGTGCCTCCATTCGGAGCCAAATTGCCTAACTTGCCTGCGGCCCGTCCTGGGCTTTTGCCTCCAAAAATTCCAGAAGGACGAGGATTTCTCCCAGACCAAAGCTGCCCCCTCCTCCAAACCTGGCTGCCATCGGAGGCCGAAACGCGCCCCACAAAATGACACCTGCATTGAGGGTTCTTGAGTTTGGCTTCCTGGGGAAAAGTGCCTCCTTTCGGAGTCAACTTGCCTGCGGCCCATGCAGGGCTTTTGCCTACAAAAATTCCAGAAGGACGAGGATTTCTCCCAGACCAAAGCTGCCCCCTCCTCCAAACCTGGCTGCCATCGGAGGCCCAAACGTGCCCTACAAAATGACACCTGCCAAGTGGGCTCTTGAGTTTGGCTTCTTGGGTGGAAGTGCCTCCTTTCAAAGCCAACTTGCCTGCGGCCCGTCCTGGGCTTTTGCTACAAAAATTCCATAAGGACGAGGATTTCTCCCAGACCAAAGCTGCCCCCTCCTCCAAACCTGGCTGCCATCGGAGGCCCAAACGCGCCCTACAAAATGACATTTGCCAAGTGGGCTCTTGAGTTTGGCTTCTTGCGGAAAAGTGCCTCCTTTCAAAGCCAACTTGCCTAACTAGCCTGCGGCCCGTGCTGGGCTTTTGACTACAAAAATTCCATAAGGACGAGGATTTCTCCCAGACCAAAGCTGCCCCCTCCTCCAAACCTGGCTGCCATCGGAGGCCGAAACGTGCCCTACAAAATGACATCTGCCAAGTGGGCTCTTGAGTTTGTCTTCTTGGGTGGAAGTACCTCCTTTCAAAGCCAACTTGCCTGCGGCCCGTCCTGGGCTTTTGCCTACAAAAATTCCATAAGGACGAGGATTTCTCCCAGACCAAAGCTGCCCCCTCCTCCAAACCTGGCTGCCATCGGAGGCCCAAACGCGCCCCACAAAATGACACCTGCATTGAGGGTTCTTGAGTTTGGCTTCCTGGGGAAAAGTGCCTCCTTTCGGAGTCAACTTGCCTGCGGCCCATGCAGGGCTTTTGCCTACAAAAATTCCAGAAGGACGAGGATTTCTCCCAGACCAAAGCTGCCCCCTCCTCCAAACCTGGCTGCCATCGGAGGCCCAAACGTGCCCTACAAAATGACACCTGCCAAGTGGGCTCTTGAGTTTGGCTTCTTGGGTGGAAGTGCCTCCTTTCAAAGCCAACTTGCCTGCGGCCCGTCCTGGGCTTTTGCCTCCAAAAATTCCATAAGGACGAGGATTTCTCCCAGACCAAAGCTCCCCCCTCCTCCAAACCTGGCTGCCATCGGAGGCCCAAACGCGCCCTACAAAATGACATCTGCCAAGTGGGCTCTTGAGTTTGGCTTCTTGCGGAAAAGTGCCTCCTTTCAAAGCCAACTTGCCTAACTAGCCTGCGGCCCGTGCTGGGCTTTAGACTACAAAAATTCCATAAGGACGAGGATTTCTCCCAGACCAAAGCTGCCCCCTCCTCCAAACCTGGCTGCCATCGGAGGCCCAAACGCGCCCCACAAAATGACATCTGCATTGAGGGTTCTTGAGTTTGGCTTCTTGGGGAAAAGTGCCTCCTTTCGGAGTCAACTTGCCTAACTTGCCTGCGGCCCATGCGGGGTTTTTGCCTACAAAAATTCCATAAGGACGAGGATTTCTCCCAGACCAAAGCTGCCCCCTCCTCCAAACCTGGCTGACATCGGAGGCCCAAACGCGCCCTAGAAAATGACACCTGCCAAGTGGGCTCTTGAGTTTGGCTTCTTGCGGAAAAGTGACTCCTTTCAAAACCAACTTGCCTGCGTCCCGTCCCGGGCTTTTGCTACAAAAATTCCATAAGGACGAGGATTCCTCCCAGACCAAAGCTGCCCCCTCCTCCAAACCTGGCTGCCATCGGAGGCCCAAACGCGCCCTACAAAATGACATCTGCCAAGTGGGCTCTTGAGTTTGGCTTTCTGGGGAAAAGTGCCTCCTTTCGGAGTCAACTTGCCTGCGGCTCATGCAGGGGTTTTGCCTACAAAAATTCCATAAGGACGAGGATTTCTCCCAGACCAAAGCTGCCCCCTCCTCCAAACCTGGCTGCCATCGGAGGCCCAAACGCGCCCTACAAAATGACACCTGCCAAGTGGGCTCTTGAGTTTGGCTTCTTGGGGAAAATTGCCTCCTTTCGGAGTCAACTTGCCGGCGGCCCATGCAGGGCTTTTGCCTACAAAAATTCCAGAAGGACGAGGATTTCTCCCAGACCAAAGCTGCCCCCTCCTCCAAACCTGGCTGCCATCGGAGGCCCAAACGCGCCCTACAAAATGACACCTGCCAAGTGGGCTCTTGAGTTTGGCTTCTTGGGGAAAAGTGCCTCCTTTCGGAGCCAACTTGCCTAACTAGCCTGCGGCCCGTGCTGGGCTTTTGCCTACAAAAATTCCATAAGGACGAGGATTTCTCCCAGACCAAAGCTGCCCCCTCCTCCAAACCTGGCTGCCATCAGAGGCCCAAACGCGCCCTACAAAATGACATCTGCCAAGTGGGCTCTTGAGTTGGGCTTCTTGGGGAAAAGTGCCTCCTTTCGGAGCCAAATTGCCTAACTTGCCTGCGGCCCGTCCTGGGCTTTTGCCTCCAAAAATTCCAGAAGGACGAGGATTTCTCCCAGACCAAAGCTGCCCCCTCCTCCAAACCTGGCTGCCATCGGAGGCCCAAACGCGCCCCACAAAATTACACCTGCATTGAGGGTTCTTGAGTTTGGCTTCCTGGGGAAAAGTGCCTCCCTTCGGAGTCAACTTGCCTGCGGCCCATGCAGGGCGTTTGCCTCCAAAAATTCCATAAGGACGAGGATTTCTCCCAGACCAAAGCTGCCCCCTCCTCCAAACCTGGCTGCCATTGGAGGCCCAAACGTGCCCTACAAAATGACACCTGCCAAGTGGGCTCTTGAGTTTGGCTTCTTGGGTGGAAGTGCCTCCTTTCAAAGCCAACTTGCCTGCGGCCCGTCCTGGGCTTTTGCCTACAAAAATTCCAGAAGGACGAGGATTTCTCCCAGAACAAAGCTGCCCCCTCCTCCAAACCTGGCTGCCATCGGAGGCCCAAACGCGCCCTACAAAATGACATCTGCCAAGTGGGCTCTTGAGTTTGGCTTCTTGCGGAAAAGTGCCTCCTTTCAAAGCCAACTTGCCTAACTAGCCTGCAGCCCATTCTGGGCTTTTGCCTCCAAAAAATTCCATAAGGACGAGGATTTCTCCCAGACCAAAGCTGCCCCCTCCTCCAAACCTAGCTGCCATCGGTGGCCCAAACGGGCCCTACAAAATGACATCTGCCAAGTGGGCTCCTGAGTTTGGCTTCTTGGGGGAAAGTGCCTCCTTTCAAAGCCAACTTGCCTGCAGCCCGTGCTGGGCTTTAGACTACAAAAATTCCAGAAGGACGAGGATTTCTCCCAGACCAAAGCTGCCCCCTCCTCCAAACCTGGCTGCCATCGGAGGCCCAAACGCGCCCCACAAAATGACATCTGCATTGAGGGTTCTTGAGTTTGGCTTCTTGGGGAAAAGTGCCTCCTTTCGGAGCCAACTTGCCTAACTTGCCTGCGGCCCATCCTGGGCTTTTGCTACAAAAATTCCATAAGGACGAGGATTTCTCCCAGACCAAAGCTGCCCCCTCCTCCAAACCTGGCTGCCATCGGAGGCCCAAACGCGCCCTACAAAATGACATCTGCATTGTGGGTTCTTGAGTTTGGCTTCTTGGGGGAAAGTGCCTCCTTTCAAAGCAACTTGCCTAACTTGCCTGCGGCCCATGCGGGGTTTTTGCCTACAAAAATTCCATAAGGACGAGGATTTCTCCCAGACCAAAGCTGCCCCCTCCTCCAAACCTTGCTGCCATCGGAGGCCGAAACGTGCCCTACAAAATGACATCTGCCAAGTGGGCTCTTGAGTTTGGCTTCTTGGGTGGAAGTACCTCCTTTCAAAGCCAACTTGCCTGCGGCACGTCCTGGGCTTTTGCCTCCAAAAATTCCAGAAGGACGAGGATTTCTCCCAGACCAAAGCTGCCCCCTCCTCCAAACCTGGCTGCCATCGGAGGCCCAAACGCGCCCTACAAAATGACATCTGCCAAGTGGGCTCTTGAGTTTGGCTTCTTGCGGAAAAGTGCCTCCTTTCAAAGCCAACTTGCCTAACTAGCCTGCGGCCCGTGCTGGGCTTTAGACTACAAAAATTCCATAAGGACGAGGATTTCTCCCAGACCAAAGCTGCCCCCTCCTCCAAACCTGGCTGCCATCGGAAGCCCAAACGCGCCCCACAAAATGACATCTGCATTTGAGGGTTCTTGAGTTTGGCTTATTGGGGAAAAGTGCCTCCTTTCGGAGTCAACTTGCCTAACTTGCCTGCGGCCCATGTGGGGTTTTTGCCTACAAAAATTCCATAAGGACGAGGATTTCTCCCAGACCAAAGCTGCCCCCTCCTCCAAACCTGGCTGACATCGGAGGCCCAAACGCGCCCTACAAAATGACACCTGCCAAGTCGGCTCTTGAGTTTGGCATCTTGGGGAAAAGTGCCTCCTTTCAAAGCCAACTTGCCTGCGGCCCGTCCTGGGCTTTTGCTACAAAAATTCCATAAGGACGAGGATTCCTCCCAGACCAAAGCTGCCCCCTCCTCCAAACCTGGCTGCCATCGGAGGCCCAAACGCGCCCTACAAAATGACATCTGCCAAGTGGGCTCTTGAGTTTGGCTTTCTGGGGAAAAGTGCCTCCTTTCGGAGTCAACTTGCCTGCGGCTCATGCAGGGGTTTTGCCTACAAAAATTCCATAAGGACGAGGATTTCTCCCAGACCAAAGCTGCCCCCTCCTCCAAACCTGGCTGCCATCGGAGGCCCAAACGCGCCCTACAAAATGACATCTGCATTGTGGGTTCTTGAGTTTGGCTTCTTGGGGAAAAGTGCCTCCTTTCGGAGCCAACTTGCCTAACTTGCCTGCGGCCCGTGCTGGTCTTTTGAGTACAAAAATTCCATAAGGACGAGGATTTCTCCCAGACCAAAGCTGCCCCCTCCTCCAAACCTGGCTGCCATCGGAGGCCCAAACGCGCCCTACAAAATGACACCTGCCAAGTGGGCTCTTGAGTTTGTCTTCTTGGGGAAAAGTGCCTCCTTTCAAAGCCAACTTGCCTAACTTGCCTGCGGCCCGTCCTGGGCTTTTGCCTACAAAAATTCCAGAAGGACAAGGATTTCTCCCAGACCAAAGCTGCTCCCTCCTCCAAACCTGGCTGCCATCGGAGGCCCAAACGCGCCCTACAAAATGACATCTGCCAAGTGGGCTCTTGAGTTTGGCTTCTTGGGGAAAAGTGCCTCCTTTCGGAACCAACTTGCCTGCGTACCGTCCAGGACGATTGCTACAAAAATTCCATAAGGACGAGGATTCCTCCCAGACCAAAGCTGCCCCCTCCGCCAAACCTGGCTGCCATCAGAGGCCCAAACGCGCCCTACAAAATGACATCTGCCAAGCGGGCTCTTGAGTTTGGCTTCTTGGGGAAAAGTGCCTCCTTTCGGAGTCAACTTGCCGGCGGCCCATGCAGGGCTTTTGCCTCCAAAAATTCCATAAGGACGAGGATTTCTCCCAGACCAAAGCTGCCCCCTCCTCCAAACCTGGCTGCCATCGGAGGCCCAAACGCGCCCTACAA
Organism: Cinclus cinclus; assembly: GCF_963662255.1. Classification (NCBI taxonomy): domain Eukaryota; kingdom Metazoa; phylum Chordata; class Aves; order Passeriformes; family Cinclidae; genus Cinclus; species Cinclus cinclus. The sequence continues at coordinate 186,071 of NW_026912191.1, forward strand.
AATGACACCTGCCAAGTGGGCTCTTGAGTTTGGCTTCTTGGGGAAAAGTGACTCCTTTCGGAGCCAACTTGCCTAACTAGCCTGCGGCCTGTGCTGGGCTTTTGCCTACAAAAATTCCATAAGGACGAGGATTTCTCCCAGACCAAAGCTGCCCCCTCCTCCAAACCTGGCTGCCATCAGAGGCCCAAACGCGCCCTACAAAATGACATCTGCCAAGTGGGCTCTTGAGTTTGGCTTCTTGGGGAAAAGTGCCTCCTTTCGGAGCCAAATTGCCTAACTTGCCTGCGGCCCGTCCTGGGCTTTTGCCTCCAAAAATTCCATAAGGACGAGGATTTCTCCCAGACCAAAGCTGCCCCCTCTTCCAAACCTGGCTGCCATCGGAGGCCGAAACGCGCCCCACAAAATGACACCTGCATTGAGGGTTCTTGAGTTTGGCTTCCTGGGGAAAAGTGCCTCCTTTCGGAGTCAACTTGCCTGCGGCCCATGCAGGGCTTTTGCCTACAAAAATTCCAGAAGGACGAGGATTTCTCCCAGACCAAAGCTGCCCCCTCCTCCAAACCTGGCTGCCATCGGAGGCCCAAACGTGCCCTACAAAATGACACCTGCCAAGTGGGCTCTTGAGTTTGGCTTCTTGGGTGGAAGTGCCTCCTTTCAAAGCCAACTTGCCTGCGGCCCGTCCTGGGCTTTTGCTACAAAAATTCCATAAGGACAAGGATTTCTCCCAGACCAAAGCTGCCCCCTCCTCCAAACCTGGCTGCCATCGGAGGCCCAAACGCGCCCTACAAAATGACATTTGCCAAGTGGGCTCTTGAGTTTGGCTTCTTGCGGAAAAGTGCCTCCTTTCAAAGCCAACTTGCCTATCTAGCCTGCGGCCCGTACTGGGCTTTTGCCTACAAAAATTCCATAAGGACGAGGATTTCTCACAGACCAAAGCTGCCCCCTCCTCCAAACCTGGCTGCCATCGGAGGCCCAAACGCGCCCCACAAAATGACATCTGCATTGAGGGTTCTTGAGTTTGGCTTCTTGGGGAAAAGTGCCTCCTTTCGGAGCCAACTTGCCTAACTTGCCTGCGGCCCGTCCTGGGCTTTTGCCTACAAAAATTCCATAAGGACGAGGATTTCTCCCAGGCCAAAGCTGCCCCCTCCTCCAAACCTGGCTGCCATCGGAGGCCCAAACGTGCCCTACAAAATGACACCTGCCAAGTGGGCTCTTGAGTTTGGCTTCTTGGGGAAAAGTGACTCCTTTCAAAACCAACTTGCCTGTGTCCCGTCCCGGGCTTTTGCTACAAAAATTCCAGAAGGACGAGGATTTCTCCCAGACCAAAGCTGCCCCCTCCTCCAAACCTGGCTGCCATCGGAGGCCCAAACGCGCCCCACAAAATGACATCTGCATTGAGGGTTCTTGAGTTTGGCTTCTTGGGGAAAAGTGCCTCCTTTCGGAGCCAACTTGCCTAACTTGCCTGCGGCCCGTCCTGGGCTTTTGCCTCCAAAAATTCCATAAGGACGAGGATTTCTCCCAGGCCAAAGCTGCCCCCTCCTCCAAACCTGGCTGCCATCGGAGGCCCAAACGTGCCCTACAAAATGACACCTGCCAAGTGGGCTCTTGAGTTTGGCTTCTTGGGGAAAAGTGACTCCTTTCAAAACCAACTTGCCTGTGTCCCGTCCCGGGCTTTTGCTACAAAAATTCCATAAGGACGAGGATTTCTCCCAGACCAAAGCTGCCCCCTCCTCCAAACCTGGCTGCCATCGGAGGCCCAAACGTGCCCTACAAAATGACATCTGCTAAGTGGGCTCTTGAGTTTGGCTTCTTGGGTGGAAGTACCTCCTTTCAAAGCCAACTTGCCTGCGGCCCGTCCTGGGCTTTTGCCTACAAAAATTCCATAAGGATGAGGATTTCTCCCAGACCAAAGCTGCCCCCTCCTCCAAACCTGGCTGCCATCGGAGGCCCAAACGTGCCCTACAAAATGACACCTGCCAAGTGGGCTCTTGAGTTTGGCTTCTTGGGTGGAAGTGCCTCCTTTCAAAGCAAACTTGCCTGCGGCCCGTCCTGGGCTTTTGCCTACAAAAATTCCATAAGGACGAGGATTTCTCCCAGACCAAAGCTGCCCCCTCCTCCAAACCTGGCTGCCATTGGAGGCCCAAACGCGCCCTACAAAATGACACCTGCCAAGTGGGCTCTTGAGTTTGGCTTCTTGGGGGAAAGTGCCTCCTTTCAAAGCCAACTTGCCTAACTAGCCTGCGGCCCGTGCTGGGCTTTAGACTACAAAAATTCCATAAGGACGAGGATTTCTCCCAGACCAAAGCTGCCCCCTCCTCCAAACCTGGCTGCCATCGGAGGCCCAAATGCGCCCCACAAAATGACATCTGCCAAGTGGGCTCTTGAGTTTGGCTTCTTGGGGAAAAGTGCCTCCTTTCGGAGCCAACTTGCCTAACTTGCCTGCGGCCCGTCCTGGGCTTTTGCCTCCAAAAATTCCAGAAGGACGAGGATTTCTCCCAGACCAAAGCTGCCCCCTCCTCCAAACCTGGCTGCCATCGGAGGCCCAAACGCGCCCCACAAAATGACACCTGCATTGAGGGTTCTTGAGTTTGGCTTCCTGGGGAAAAGTGCCTCCTTTCGGAGTCAACTTGCCTGCGGCCCATGCAGGGCTTTTGCCTACAAAAATTCCAGAAGGACGAGGATTTCTCCCAGACCAAAGCTGCCCCCTCCTCCAAACCTGGCTGCCATCGGAGGCCCAAACGTGCCCTACAAAATGACACCTGCCAAGTGGGCTCTTGAGTTTGGCTTCTTGGGTGGAAGTGCCTCCTTTCAAAGCCAACTTGCCTGCGGCCGGTCCTGGGCTTTTGCCTACAAAAATTCCATAAGGACGAGGATTTCTCCCAGACCAAAGCTGCCCCCTCCTCCAAACCTGGCTGCCATTGGAGGCCCAAACGCGCCCTACAAAATGACATCTGCCAAGTGGGCTCTTGAGATTGGCTTCTTGCGGAAAATGCCTCCTTTCAAAGCCAACTTGCCTAACTAGCCTGCGGCCCGTGCTGGGCTTTAGACTACAAAAATTCCATAAGGACGAGGATTTCTCCCAGACCAAAGCTGCCCCCTCCTCCAAACCTGGCTGACATCGGAGGCCCAAACGCGCCCTACAAAATGACATCTGCCAAGTGGGCTCTTGAGTTTGGCTTTCTGGGGAGAAGTGCCTCCTTTCGGAGTCAACTTGCCTGCGGCTCATGCAGGGGTTTTGCCTACAAAAATTCCATAAGGACGAGGATTTCTCCCAGACCAAAGCTGCCCCCTCCTCCAAACCTGGCTGCCATCGGAGGCCCAAACGCGCCCTACAAAATGACACCTGCCAAGTGGGCTCTTGAGTTTGGCTTCTTGGGGAAAATTGCCTCCTTTCGGAGTCAACTTGCCGGCGGCCCATGCAGGGCTTTTGCCTACAAAAATTCCATAAGGACGAGGATTCCTCCCAGACCAAAGCTGCCCCCTCCGCCAAACCTGGCTGCCATCGGAGGCCCAAACGCGCCCTACAAAATGACATCTGCCAAGCGGGCTCTTGAGTTTGGCTTCTTGGGGAAAAGTGCCTCCTTTCGGAGTCAACTTGCCGGCGGCCCATGCAGGGCTTTTGCCTCCAAAAATTCCATAAGGACGAGGATTTCTCCCAGACCAAAGCTGCCCCCTCCTCCAAACCTGGCTGCCATCGGAGGCCCAAACGCGCCCTACAAAATGACACCTGCCAAGTGGGCTCTTGAGTTTGGCTTCTTGGGGAAAAGTGCCTCCTTTCGGAGCCAAATTGCCTAACTTGCCTGCGGCCCGTCCTGGGCTTTTGCCTCCAAAAATTCCAGAAGGACGAGGATTTCTCCCAGACCAAAGCTGCCCCCTCCTCCAAACCTGGCTGCCATCGGAGGCCCAAACGCGCCCCACAAAATTACACCTGCATTGAGGGTTCTTGTGTTTGGCTTCCTGGGGAAAAGTGCCTCCCTTCGGAGTCAACTTGCCTGCGGCCCATGCAGGGCGTTTGCCTCCAAAAATTCCATAAGGACGAGGATTTCTCCCAGACCAAAGCTGCCCCCTCCTCCAAACCTGGCTGCCATTGGAGGCCCAAACGTGCCCTACAAAATGACACCTGCCAAGTGGGCTCTTGAGTTTGGCTTCTTGGGTGGAAGTGCCTCCTTTCAAAGCCAACTTGCCTAACTAGCCTGCGGCCCGTGCTGGGCTTTAGACTACAAAAATTCCATAAGGACGAGGATTTCTCCCAGACCAAAGCTGCCCCCTCCTCCAAACCTGGCTGCCATCGGAAGCCCAAACGCGCCCCACAAAATGACATCTGCATTTGAGGGTTCTTGAGTTTGGCTTATTGGGGAAAAGTGCCTCCTTTCGGAGTCAACTTGCCTAACTTGCCTGCGGCCCATGTGGGGTTTTTGCCTACAAAAATTCCATAAGGACGAGGATTTCTCCCAGACCAAAGCTGCCCCCTCCTCCAAACCTGGCTGACATCGGAGGCCCAAACGCGCCCTACAAAATGACACCTGCCAAGTCGGCTCTTGAGTTTGGCATCTTGGGGAAAAGTGCCTCCTTTCAAAGCCAACTTGCCTGCGGCCCGTCCTGGGCTTTTGCTACAAAAATTCCATAAGGACGAGGATTCCTCCCAGACCAAAGCTGCCCCCTCCTCCAAACCTGGCTGCCATCGGAGGCCCAAACGCGCCCTACAAAATGACATCTGCCAAGTGGGCTCTTGAGTTTGGCTTTCTGGGGAAAAGTGCCTCCTTTCGGAGTCAACTTGCCTGCGGCTCATGCAGGGGTTTTGCCTACAAAAATTCCATAAGGACGAGGATTTCTCCCAGACCAAAGCTGCCCCCTCCTCCAAACCTGGCTGCCATCGGAGGCCCAAACGCGCCCTACAAAATGACATCTGCATTGTGGGTTCTTGAGTTTGGCTTCTTGGGGAAAAGTGCCTCCTTTCGGAGCCAACTTGCCTAACTTTCCTGCGGCCCGTGCTGGGCTTTTGAGTACAAAAATTCCAGAAGGACGAGGATTTCTCCCAGACCAAAGCTGCCCCCTCCTCCAAACCTGGCTGCCATCGGAGGCCCAAACGCGCCCTACAAAATGACACCTGCCAAGTGGGCTCTTGAGTTTGTCTTCTTGGGGAAAAGTGCCTCCTTTCAAAGCCAACTTGCCTAACTTGCCTGCGGCCCGTCCTGGGCTTTTGACTACAAAAATTCCAGAAGGACAAGGATTTCTCCCAGACCAAAGCTGCTCCCTCCTCCAAACGTCGCTGCCATCAGAGGCCCAAACGCGCCCTACAAAATGACATCTGCATTGTGGGTTCTTGAGTTCGGATTCTTGGGGAAAAGTGACTCCTTTCAAAACCAACTTGCCTGCGTCCCGTCCAGGACGATTGCTACAAAAATTCCATAAGGACGAGGATTCCTCCCAGACGAAAGCTGCCCCCTCCGCCAAACCTGGCTGCCATCAGAGGCCCAAACGCGCCCTACAAAATGACATCTGCCAAGCGGGCTCTTGAGTTTGGCTTCTTGGGGAAAAGTGCCTCCTTTCGGAGTCAACTTGCCTGCGGCCCATGCAGGGCTTTTGCCTACAAAAATTCCATAAGGACGAGGATTTCTCCCAGACCAAAGCTGCCCCCTCCTCCAAACCTGGCTGCCATCGGAGGCCCAAACGCGCCCTACAAAATGACACCTGCCAAGTGGGCTCTTGAGTTTGGCTTCTTGGGGAAAAGTGACTCCTTTCGGAGCCAACTTGCCTAACTAGCCTGCGGCCTGTGCTGGGCTTTTGCCTACAAAAATTCCATAAGGACGAGGATTTCTCCCAGACCAAAGCTGCCCCCTCCTCCAAACCTGGCTGCCATCAGAGGCCCAAACGCGCCCTACAAAATGACATCTGCCAAGTGGGCTCTTGAGTTTGGCTTCTTGGGGAAAAGTGCCTCCTTTCGGAGCCAAATTGCCTAACTTGCCTGCGGCTCGTCCTGGGCTTTTGCCTCCAAAAATTCCATAAGGACGAGGATTTCTCCCAGACCAAAGCTGCCCCCTCCTCCAAACCTGGCTGCCATCGGAGGCCGAAACGCGCCCCACAAAATGACACCTGCATTGAGGGTTCTTGAGTTTGGCTTCCTGGGGAAAAGTGCCTCCTTTCGGAGTCAACTTGCCTGCGGCCCATGCAGGGCTTTTGCCTACAAAAATTCCAGAAGGACGAGGATTTCTCCCAGACCAAAGCTGCCCCCTCCTCCAAACCTGGCTGCCATCGGAGGCCCAAACGTGCCCTACAAAATGACACCTGCCAAGTGGGCTCTTGAGTTTGGCTTCTTGGGTGGAAGTGCCTCCTTTCAAAGCCAACTTGCCTGCGGCCCGTCCTGGGCTTTTGCTACAAAAATTCCATAAGGACAAGGATTTCTCCCAGACCAAAGCTGCCCCCTCCTCCAAACCTGGCTGCCATCGGAGGCCCAAACGCGCCCTACAAAATGACATTTGCCAAGTGGGCTCTTGAGTTTGGCTTCTTGCGGAAAAGTGCCTCCTTTCAAAGCCAACTTGCCTATCTAGCCTGCGGCCCGTACTGGGCTTTTGCCTACAAAAATTCCATAAGGACGAGGATTTCTCACAGACCAAAGCTGCCCCCTCCTCCAAACCTGGCTGCCATCGGAGGCCCAAATGCGCCCCACAAAATGACATCTGCATTGAGGGTTCTTGAGTTTGGCTTCTTGGGGAAAAGTGCCTCCTTTCGGAGCCAACTTGCCTAACTTGCCTGCGGCCCGTCCTGGGCTTTTGCCTACAAAAATTCCATAAGGACGAGGATTTCTCCCAGGCCAAAGCTGCCCCCTCCTCCAAACCTGGCTGCCATCGGAGGCCCAAACGTGCCCTACAAAATGACACCTGCCAAGTGGGCTCTTGAGTTTGGCTTCTTGGGGAAAAGTGACTCCTTTCAAAACCAACTTGCCTGTGTCCCGTCCCGGGCTTTTGCTACAAAAATTCCAGAAGGACGAGGATTTCTCCCAGACCAAAGCTGCCCCCTCCTCCAAACCTGGCTGCCATCGGAGGCCCAAACGCGCCCCACAAAATGACATCTGCATTGAGGGTTCTTGAGTTTGGCTTCTTGGGGAAAAGTGCCTCCTTTCGGAGCCAACTTGCCTAACTTGCCTGCGGCCCGTCCTGGGCTTTTGCCTCCAAAAATTCCATAAGGACGAGGATTTCTCCCAGGCCAAAGCTGCCCCCTCCTCCAAACCTGGCTGCCATCGGAGGCCCAAACGTGCCCTACAAAATGACACCTGCCAAGTGGGCTCTTGAGTTTGGCTTCTTGGGGAAAAGTGACTCCTTTCAAAACCAACTTGCCTGTGTCCCGCCCCGGGCTTTTGCTACAAAAATTCCATAAGGACGAGGATTTCTCCCAGACCAAAGCTGCCCCCTCCTCCAAACCTGGCTGCCATCGGAGGCCCAAACGTGCCCTACAAAATGACATCTGCTAAGTGGGCTCTTGAGTTTGGCTTCTTGGGTGGAAGTACCTCCTTTCAAAGCCAACTTGCCTGCGGCCCGTCCTGGGCTTTTGCCTACAAAAATTCCATAAGGATGAGGATTTCTCCCAGACCAAAGCTGCCCCCTCCTCCAAACCTGGCTGCCATCGGAGGCCCAAACGTGCCCTACAAAATGACACCTGCCAAGTGGGCTCTTGAGTTTGGCTTCTTGGGTGGAAGTGCCTCCTTTCAAAGCAAACTTGCCTGCGGCCCGTCCTGGGCTTTTGCCTACAAAAATTCCATAAGGACGAGGATTTCTCCCAGACCAAAGCTGCCCCCTCCTCCAAACCTGGCTGCCATTGGAGGCCCAAACGCGCCCTACAAAATGACACCTGCCAAGTGGGCTCTTGAGTTTGGCTTCTTGGGGGAAAGTGCCTCCTTTCAAAGCCAACTTGCCTAACTAGCCTGCGGCCCGTGCTGGGCTTTAGACTACAAAAATTCCATAAGGACGAGGATTTCTCCCAGACCAAAGCTGCCCCCTCCTCCAAACCTGGCTGCCATCGGAGGCCCAAATGCGCCCCACAAAATGACATCTGCCAAGTGGGCTCTTGAGTTTGGCTTCTTGGGGAAAAGTGCCTCCTTTCGGAGCCAACTTGCCTAACTTGCCTGCGGCCCGTCCTGGGCTTTTGCCTCCAAAAATTCCAGAAGGACGCGGATTTCTCCCAGACCAAAGCTGCCCCCTCCTCCAAACCTGGCTGCCATCGGAGGCCCAAACGCGCCCCACAAAATGACACCTGCATTGAGGGTTCTTGAGTTTGGCTTCCTGGGGAAAAGTGCCTCCTTTCGGAGTCAACTTGCCTGCGGCCCATGCAGGGCTTTTGCCTACAAAAATTCCAGAAGGACGAGGATTTCTCCCAGACCAAAGCTGCCCCCTCCTCCAAACCTGGCTGCCATCGGAGGCCCAAACGTGCCCTACAAAATGACACCTGCCAAGTGGGCTCTTGTGTTTGGCTTCTTGGGTGGAAGTGCCTCCTTTCAAAGCCAACTTGCCTGCGGCCTGTCCTGGGCTTTTGCCTACAAAAATTCCATAAGGACGAGGATTTCTCCCAGAACAAAGCTGCCCCCTCCTCCAAACCTGGCTGCCATTGGAGGCCCAAACGCGCCCTACAAAATGACATCTGCCAAGTGGGCTCTTGAGATTGGCTTCTTGCGGAAAATGCCTCCTTTCAAAGCCAACTTGCCTAACTAGCCTGTGGCCCGTGCTGGGCTTTAGACTACAAAAATTCCATAAGGACGAGGATTTCTCCCAGACCAAAGCTGCCCCCTCCTCCAAACCTGGCTGACATCGGAGGCCCAAACGCGCCCTACAAAATGACATCTGCCAAGTGGGCTCTTGAGTTTGGCTTTCTGGGGAGAAGTGCCTCCTTTCGGAGTCAACTTGCCTGCGGCTCATGCAGTGGTTTTGCCTACAAAAATTCCATAAGGACGAGGATTTCTCCCAGACCAAAGCTGCCCCCTCCTCCAAACCTGGCTGCCATCGGAGGCCCAAACGCGCCCTACAAAATGACACCTGCCAAGTGGGCTCTTGAGTTTGGCTTCTTGGGGAAAATTGCCTCCTTTCGGAGTCAACTTGCCGGCGGCCCATGCAGGGCTTTTGCCTACAAAAATTCCATAAGGACGAGGATTCCTCCCAGACCAAAGCTGCTCCCTCCTCCAAACCTGGCTGCCATCGGAGGCCCAAACGCGCCCTACAAAATGACATCTGCCAAGCGGGCTCTTGAGTTTGGCTTCTTGGGGAAAAGTGCCTCCTTTCGGAGTCAACTTGCCGGCGGCCCATGCAGGGCTTTTGCCTCCAAAAATTCCATAAGGACGAGGATTTCTCCCAGACCAAAGCTGCCCCCTCCTCCAAACCTGGCTGCCATCGGAGGCCCAAACGCGCCCTACAAAATGACACCTGCCAAGTGGGCTCTTGAGTTTGGCTTCTTGGGGAAAAGTGCCTCCTTTCGGAGCCAAATTGCCTAACTTGCCTGCGGCCCGTCCTGGGCTTTTGCCTACAAAAATTCCAGAAGGACGAGGATTTCTCCCAGACCAAAGCTGCCCCCTCCTCCAAACCTGGCTGCCATCGGAGGCCCAAACGCGCCCCACAAAATTACACCTGCATTGAGGGTTCTTGAGTTTGGCTTCCTGGGGAAAAGTGCCTCCCTTCGGAGTCAACTTGCCTGCGGCCCATGCAGGGCGTTTGCCTCCAAAAATTCCATAAGGACGAGGATTTCTCCCAGACCAAAGCTGCCCCCTCCTCCAAACCTGGCTGCCATTGGAGGCCCAAACGTGCCCTACAAAATGACACCTGCCAAGTGGGCTCTTGAGTTTGGCTTCTTGGGTGGAAGTGCCTCCTTTCAAAGCCAACTTGCCTGCGGCCCGTCCTGGGCTTTTGCCTACAAAAATTCCATAAGGACGAGGATTTCTCCCAGACCAAAGCTGCCCCCTCCTCCAAACCTGGCTGCCATCGGAGGCCCAAACGCGCCCTACAAAATGACATCTGCCAAGTGGGCTCTTGAGTTTGGCTTCTTGCGGAAAAGTGCCTCCTTTCAAAGCCAACTTGCCTAACTAGCCTGCAGCCCATTCTGGGCTTTTGCCTCCAAAAATTCCATAAGGACGAGGATTTCTCCCAGACCAAAGCTGCCCCCTCCTCCAAACCTAGCTGCCATCGGTGGCCCAAACGCGCCCTACAAAATGACATCTGCCAAGTGGGCTCCTGAGTTTGGCTTCTTGGGGGAAATTGCCTCCTTTCAAAGCCAACTTGCCTGCAGCCCGTCCTGGGCTTTTGCCTCCAAAAATTCCATAAGGACGAGGATTTCTCCCAGACCAAAGCTGCCCCCTCCTCCAAACCTGGCTGCCATCGGAGGCCCAAACGCGCCCTACAAAATGACATCTGCCAAGTGGGCTCTTGAGTTTGGCTTCTTGCGGAAAAGTGCCTCCTTTCAAAGCCAACTTGCCTAACTAGCCTGCGGCCCGTGCTGGGCTTTAGACTACAAAAATTCCATAAGGACGAGGATTTCTCCCAGACCAAAGCTGCCCCCTCCTCCAAACCTGGCTGCCATCGGAAGCCCAAACGCGCCCCACAAAATGACATCTGCATTTGAGGGTTCTTGAGTTTGGCTTATTGGGGAAAAGTGCCTCCTTTCGGAGTCAACTTGCCTAACTTGCCTGCGGCCCATGTGGGGTTTTTGCCTACAAAAATTCCATAAGGACGAGGATTTCTCCCAGACCAAAGCTGCCCCCTCCTCCAAACCTGGCTGACATCGGAGGCCCAAACGCGCCCTACAAAATGACACCTGCCAAGTCGGCTCTTGAGTTTGGCATCTTGGGGAAAAGTGCCTCCTTTCAAAGCCAACTTGCCTGCGGCCCGTCCTGGGCTTTTGCTACAAAAATTCCATAAGGACGAGGATTCCTCCCAGACCAAAGCTGCCCCCTCCTCCAAACCTGGCTGCCATCGGAGGCCCAAACGCGCCCTACAAAATGACATCTGCCAAGTGGGCTCTTGAGTTTGGCTTTCTGGGGAAAAGTGCCTCCTTTCGGAGTCAACTTGCCTGCGGCTCATGCAGGGGTTTTGCCTACAAAAATTCCATAAGGACGAGGATTTCTCCCAGACCAAAGCTGCCCCCTCCTCCAAACCTGGCTGCCATCGGAGGCCCAAACGCGCCCTACAAAATGACATCTGCATTGTGGGTTCTTGAGTTTGGCTTCTTGGGGAAAAGTGCCTCCTTTCAAAGCCAACTTGCCTAACTTGCCTGCGGCCCGTCCTGGGCTTTTGCCTACAAAAATTCCAGAAGGACAAGGATTTCTCCCAGACCAAAGCTGCTCCCTCCTCCAAACCTGGCTGCCATCGGAGGCCCAAACGCGCCCTACAAAATGACATCTGCATTGTGGGTTCTTGAGTTCGGATTCTTGGGGAAAAGTGACTCCTTTCAAAACCAACTTGCCTGCGTCCCGTCCAGGACGATTGCTACAAAAATTCCATAAGGACGAGGATTCCTCCCAGACGAAAGCTGCCCCCTCCGCCAAACCTGGCTGCCATCAGAGGCCCAAACGCGCCCTACAAAATGACATCTGCCAAGCGGGCTCTTGAGTTTGGCTTCTTGGGGAAAAGTGCCTCCTTTCGGAGTCAACTTGCCGGCGGCCCATGCAGGGCTTTTGCCTCCAAAAATTCCATAAGGACGAGGATTTCTCCCAGACCAAAGCTGCCCCCTCCTCCAAACCTGGCTGCCATCGGAGGCCCAAACGCGCCCTACAAAATGACACCTGCCAAGTGGGCTCTTGAGTTTGGCTTCTTGGGGAAAAGTGACTCCTTTCGGAGCCAACTTGCCTAACTAGCCTGCGGCCTGTGCTGGGCTTTTGCCTACAAAAATTCCATAAGGACGAGGATTTCTCCCAGACCAAAGCTGCCCCCTCCTCCAAACCTGGCTGCCATCAGAGGCCCAAACGCGCCCTACAAAATGACATCTGCCAAGTGGGCTCTTGAGTTTGGCTTCTTGGGGAAAAGTGCCTCCTTTCGGAGCCAAATTGCCTAACTTGCCTGCGGCCCGTCCTGGGCTTTTGCCTCCAAAAATTCCATAAGGACGAGGATTTCTCCCAGACCAAAGCTGCCCCCTCCTCCAAACCTGGCTGCCATCGGAGGCCGAAACGCGCCCCACAAAATGACACCTGCATTGAGGGTTCTTGAGTTTGGCTTCCTGGGGAAAAGTGCCTCCTTTCGGAGTCAACTTGCCTGCGGCCCATGCAGGGCTTTTGCCTACAAAAATTCCAGAAGGACGAGGATTTCTCCCAGACCAAATATGCCCCCTCCTCCAAACCTGGCTGCCATCGGAGGCCCAAACGTGCCCTACAAAATGACACCTGCCAAGTGGGCTCTTGAGTTTGGCTTCTTGGGTGGAAGTGCCTCCTTTCAAAGCCAACTTGCCTGCGGCCCGTCCTGGGCTTTTGCTACAAAAATTCCATAAGGACAAGGATTTCTCCCAGACCAAAGCTGCCCCCTCCTCCAAACCTGGCTGCCATCGGAGGCCCAAACGCGCCCTACAAAATGACATTTGCCAAGTGGGCTCTTGAGTTTGGCTTCTTGCGGAAAAGTGCCTCCTTTCAAAGCCAACTTGCCTATCTAGCCTGCGGCCCGTACTGGGCTTTTGCCTACAAAAATTCCATAAGGACGAGGATTTCTCCCAGACCAAAGCTGCCCCCTCCTCCAAACCTGGCTGCCATCGGAGGCCCAAACGCGCCCCACAAAATGACATCTGCATTGAGGGTTCTTGAGTTTGGCTTCTTGGGGAAAAGTGCCTCCTTTCGGAGCCAACTTGCCTAACTTGCCTGCGGCCCGTCCTGGGCTTTTGCCTCCAAAAATTCCATAAGGACGAGGATTTCTCCCAGGCCAAAGCTGCCCCCTCCTCCAAACCTGGCTGCCATCGGAGGCCCAAACGCGCCCTACAAAATGACATCTGCATTGTGGGTTCTTGAGTTTGGCTTCTTGGGGAAAAGTGACTCCTTTCAAAACCAACTTGCCTGTGTCCCGTCCCGGGCTTTTGCTACAAAAATTCCAGAAGGACGAGGATTTCTCCCAGACCAAAGCTGCCCCCTCCTCCAAACCTGGCTGCCATCGGAGGCCCAAACGCGCCCCACAAAATGACATCTGCATTGAGGGTTCTTGAGTTTGGCTTCTTGGGGAAAAGTGACTCCTTTCAAAACCAACTTGCCTGTGTCCCGTCCCGGGCTTTTGCTACAAAAATTCCATAAGGACGAGGATTTCTCCCAGACCAAAGCTGCCCCCTCCTCCAAACCTGGCTGCCATCGGAGGCCCAAACGTGCCCTACAAAATGACATCTGCCAAGTGGGCTCTTGAGTTTGGCTTCTTGGGTGGAAGTACCTCCTTTCAAAGCCAACTTGCCTGCGGCCCGTCCTGGGCTTTTGCCTACAAAAATTCCATAAGGATGAGGATTTCTCCCAGACCAAAGCTGCCCCCTCCTCCAAACCTGGCTGCCATCGGAGGCCCAAACGTGCCCTACAAAATGACACCTGCCAAGTGGGCTCTTGAGTTTGGCTTCTTGGGTGGAAGTGCCTCCTTTCAAAGCAAACTTGCCTGCGGCCCGTCCTGGGCTTTTGCCTACAAAAATTCCATAAGGACGAGGATTTCTCCCAGACCAAAGCTGCCCCCTCCTCCAAACCTGGCTGCCATTGGAGGCCCAAACGCGCCCTACAAAATGACACCTGCCAAGTGGGCTCTTGAGTTTGGCTTCTTGGGGGAAAGTGCCTCCTTTCAAAGCCAACTTGCCTAACTAGCCTGCGGCCCGTGCTGGGCTTTAGACTACAAAAATTCCATAAGGACGAGGATTTCTCCCAGACCAAAGCTGCCCCCTCCTCCAAACCTGGCTGCCATCAGAGGCCCAAATGCGCCCCACAAAATGACATCTGCCAAGTGGGCTCTTGAGTTTGGCTTCTTGGGGAAAAGTGCCTCCTTTCGGAGCCAACTTGCCTAACTTGCCTGCGGCCCGTCCTGGGCTTTTGCCTCCAAAAATTCCAGAAGGACGAGGATTTCTCCCAGACCAAAGCTGCCCCCTCCTCCAAACCTGGCTGCCATCGGAGGCCCAAACGCGCCCCACAAAATGACACCTGCATTGAGGGTTCTTGAGTTTGGCTTCCTGGGGAAAAGTGCCTCCTTTCGGAGTCAACTTGCCTGCGGCCCATGCAGGGCTTTTGCCTACAAAAATTCCAGAAGGACGAGGATTTCTCCCAGACCAAAGCTGCCCCCTCCTCCAAACCTGGCTGCCATCGGAGGCCCAAACGTGCCCTACAAAATGACACCTGCCAAGTGGGCTCTTGAGTTTGGCTTCTTGGGTGGAAGTGCCTCCTTTCAAAGCCAACTTGCCTGCGGCCGGTCCTGGGCTTTTGCCTACAAAAATTCCATAAGGACGAGGATTTCTCCCAGACCAAAGCTGCCCCCTCCTCCAAACCTGGCTGCCATAGGAGGCCCAAACGCGCCCTACAAAATGACATCTGCCAAGTGGGCTCTTGAGATTGGCTTCTTGCGGAAAATGCCTCCTTTCAAAGCCAACTTGCCTAACTAGCCTGCGGCCCGTGCTGGGCTTTAGACTACAAAAATTCCATAAGGACGAGGATTTCTCCCAGACCAAAGCTGCCCCCTCCTCCAAACCTGGCTGACATCGGAGGCCCAAACGCGCCCTAGAAAATGACACCTGCCAAGTGGGCTCTTGAGTTTGGCTTCTTGGGGAAAAGTGACTCCTTTCAAAACCAACTTGCCTGTGTCCCGTCCCGGGCTTTTGCTACAAAAATTCCATAAGGACGAGGATTCCTCCCAGACCAAAGCTGCCCCCTCCTCCAAACCTGGCTGCCATCGGAGGCCCAAACGCGCCCCACAAAATGACACCTGCATTGAGGGTTCCTGAGTTTGGCTTCCTGGGGAAAAGTGCCTCCTTTCGGAGTCAACTTGCCTGCGGCCCATGCAGGGCTTTTGCCTACAAAAATTCCAGAAGGACGAGGATTTCTCCCAGACCAAAGCTGCCCCCTCCTCCAAACCTGGCTGCCATCGGAGGCCCAAACGCGCCCCACAAAATGACATCTGCATTGAGGGTTCTTGAGTTTGGCTTCTTGGGGAAAAGTGCCTCCTTTCAGAGCCAACTTGCCTAACTTGCCTGCGGCCCGTCCTGGGCTTTTGCCTACAAAAATTCCAGAAGGACGAGGATTTCTCCCAGGCCAAAGCTGCCCCCTCCTCCAAACCTGGCTGCCATCGGAGGCCCAAACGTGCCCTACAAAATGACACCTGCCAAGTGGGCTCTTGAGTTTGGCTTCTTGGGGAAAAGTGACTCCTTTCAAAACCAACTTGCCTGTGTCCCGTCCCGGGCTTTTGCTACAAAAATTCCATAAGGACGAGGATTTCTCCCAGACCAAAGCTGCCCCCTCCTCCAAACCTGGCTGCCATCGGAGGCCCAAACGTGCCCTACAAAATGACATCTGCCAAGTGGGCTCTTGAGTTTGGCTTCTTGGGTGGAAGTACCTCCTTTCAAAGCCAACTTGCCTGCGGCCCGTCCTGGGCTTTTGCCTACAAAAATTCCATAAGGATGAGGATTTCTCCCAGACCAAAGCTGCCCCCTCCTCCAAACCTGGCTGCCATCGGAGGCCCAAACGTGCCCTACAAAATGACACCTGCCAAGTGGGCTCTTGAGTTTGGCTTCTTGGGTGGAAGTGCCTCCTTTCAAAGCAAACTTGCCTGCGGCCCGTCCTGGGCTTTTGCCTACAAAAATTCCATAAGGACGAGGATTTCTCCCAGACCAAAGCTGCCCCCTCCTCCAAACCTGGCTGCCATTGGAGGCCCAAACGCGCCCTACAAAATGACACCTGCCAAGTGGGCTCTTGAGTTTGGCTTCTTGGGGGAAAGTGCCTCCTTTCAAAGCCAACTTGCCTAACTAGCCTGCGGCCCGTGCTGGGCTTTAGACTACAAAAATTCCATAAGGACGAGGATTTCTCCCAGACCAAAGCTGCCCCCTCCTCCAAACCTGGCTGCCATCAGAGGCCCAAATGCGCCCCACAAAATGACATCTGCCAAGTGGGCTCTTGAGTTTGGCTTCTTGGGGAAAAGTGCCTCCTTTCGGAGCCAACTTGCCTAACTTGCCTGCGGCCCGTCCTGGGCTTTTGCCTCCAAAAATTCCAGAAGGACGAGGATTTCTCCCAGACCAAAGCTGCCCCCTCCTCCAAACCTGGCTGCCATCGGAGGCCCAAACGCGCCCCACAAAATGACACCTGCATTGAGGGTTCTTGAGTTTGGCTTCCTGGGGAAAAGTGCCTCCTTTCGGAGTCAACTTGCCTGCGGCCCATGCAGGGCTTTTGCCTACAAAAATTCCAGAAGGACGAGGATTTCTCCCAGACCAAAGCTGCCCCCTCCTCCAAACCTGGCTGCCATCGGAGGCCCAAACGTGCCCTACAAAATGACACCTGCCAAGTGGGCTCTTGAGTTTGGCTTCTTGGGTGGAAGTGCCTCCTTTCAAAGCCAACTTGCCTGCGGCCGGTCCTGGGCTTTTGCCTACAAAAATTCCATAAGGACGAGGATTTCTCCCAGACCAAAGCTGCCCCCTCCTCCAAACCTGGCTGCCATAGGAGGCCCAAACGCGCCCTACAAAATGACATCTGCCAAGTGGGCTCTTGAGATTGGCTTCTTGCGGAAAATGCCTCCTTTCAAAGCCAACTTGCCTAACTAGCCTGCGGCCCGTGCTGGGCTTTAGACTACAAAAATTCCATAAGGACGAGGATTTCTCCCAGACCAAAGCTGCCCCCTCCTCCAAACCTGGCTGACATCGGAGGCCCAAACGCGCCCTAGAAAATGACACCTGCCAAGTGGGCTCTTGAGTTTGGCTTCTTGGGGAAAAGTGACTCCTTTCAAAACCAACTTGCCTGTGTCCCGTCCCGGGCTTTTGCTACAAAAATTCCATAAGGACGAGGATTCCTCCCAGACCAAAGCTGCCCCCTCCTCCAAACCTGGCTGCCATCGGAGGCCCAAACGCGCCCCACAAAATGACACCTGCATTGAGGGTTCCTGAGTTTGGCTTCCTGGGGAAAAGTGCCTCCTTTCGGAGTCAACTTGCCTGCGGCCCATGCAGGGCTTTTGCCTACAAAAATTCCAGAAGGACGAGGATTTCTCCCAGACCAAAGCTGCCCCCTCCTCCAAACCTGGCTGCCATCGGAGGCCCAAACGCGCCCCACAAAATGACATCTGCATTGAGGGTTCTTGAGTTTGGCTTCTTGGGGAAAAGTGCCTCCTTTCAGAGCCAACTTGCCTAACTTGCCTGCGGCCCGTCCTGGGCTTTTGCCTACAAAAATTCCAGAAGGACGAGGATTTCTCCCAGGCCAAAGCTGCCCCCTCCTCCAAACCTGGCTGCCATCGGAGGCCCAAACGTGCCCTACAAAATGACACCTGCCAAGTGGGCTCTTGAGTTTGGCTTCTTGGGGAAAAGTGACTCCTTTCAAAACCAACTTGCCTGTGTCCCGTCCCGGGCTTTTGCTACAAAAATTCCAGAAGGACGAGGATTTCTCCCAGACCAAAGCTGCCCCCTCCTCCAAACCTGGCTGCCATCGGAGGCCCAAACGCGCCCCACAAAATGACATCTGCATTGAGGGTTCTTGAGTTTGGCTTCTTGGGGAAAAGTGCCTCCTTTCGGAGCCAACTTGCCTAACTTGCCTGCGGCCCGTCCTGGGCTTTTGCCTCCAAAAATTCCATAAGGACGAGGATTTCTCCCAGGCCAAAGCTGCCCCCTCCTCCAAACCTGGCTGCCATCGGAGGCCCAAACGTGCCCTACAAAATGACACCTGCCAAGTGGGCTCTTGAGTTTGGCTTCTTGGGGAAAAGTGACTCCTTTCAAAACCAACTTGCCTGTGTCCCGTCCCGGGCTTTTGCTACAAAAATTCCATAAGGACGAGGATTTCTCCCAGACCAAAGCTGCCCCCTCCTCCAAACCTGGCTGCCATCGGAGGCCCAAACGTGCCCTACAAAATGACATCTGCCAAGTGGGCTCTTGAGTTTGGCTTCTTGGGTGGAAGTACCTCCTTTCAAAGCCAACTTGCCTGCGGCCCGTCCTGGGTTTTGCCTACAAAAATTCCATAAGGATGAGGATTTCTCCCAGACCAAAGCTGCCCCCTCCTCCAAACCTGGCTGCCATCGGAGGCCCAAACGTGCCCTACAAAATGACACCTGCCAAGTGGGCTCTTGAGTTTGGCTTCTTGGGGGAAAGTGCCTCCTTTCAAAGCCAACTTGCCTAACTAGCCTGCGGCCTGTGCTGGGCTTTAGACTACAAAAATTCCATAAGGACGAGGATTTCTCCCAGACCAAAGCTGCCCCCTCCTCCAAACCTGGCTGCCATCAGAGGCCCAAATGCGCCCCACAAAATGACATCTGCCAAGTGGGCTCTTGAGTTTGGCTTCTTGGGGAAAAGTGCCTCCTTTCGGAGCCAACTTGCCTAACTAGCCTGCGGCCCGTCCTGGGCTTTTGCCTCCAAAAATTCCAGAAGGACGAGGATTTCTCCCAGACCAAAGCTGCCCCCTCCTCCAAACCTGGCTGCCATCGGAGGCCCAAACGCGCCCTACAAAATGACACCTGCATTGAGGGTTCTTGAGTTTGGCTTCCTGGGGAAAAGTGCCTCCTTTCGGAGTCAACTTGCCTGCGGCCCATGCAGGGCTTTTGCCTACAAAAATTCCAGAAGGACGAGGATTTCTCCCAGACCAAAGCTGCCCCCTCCTCCAAACCTGGCTGCCATCGGAGGCCCAAACGTGCCCTACAAAATGACACCTGCCAAGTGGGCTCTTGAGTTTGGCTTCTTGGGTGGAAGTGCCTCCTTTCAAAGCCAACTTGCCTAACTAGCCTGCGGCCCGTGCTGGGCTTTAGACTACAAAAATTCCATAAGGACGAGGATTTCTCCCAGACCAAAGCTGCCCCCTCCTCCAAACCTGGCTGACATCGGAGGCCCAAACGCGCCCTAGAAAATGACATCTGCCAAGTGGGCTCTTGAGTTTGGCTTCTTGGGGAAAAGTGACTCCTTTCAAAACCAACTAGCCTGCGTCCCGTCCCGGGCTTTTGCTACAAAAATTCCATAAGGACGAGGATTCCTCCCAGACCAAAGCTGCCCCCTCCTCCAAACCTGGCTGCCATCGGAAGCCCAAACGCGCCCTACAAAATGACATCTGCCAAGTGGGCTCTTGAGTTTGGCTTTCTGGGGAAAAGTGCCTCCTTTCGGAGTCAACTTGCCTGCGGCTCATGCAGGGGTTTTGCCTACAAAAATTCCATAAGGACGAGGATTTCTCCCAGACCAAAGCTGCCCCCTCCTCCAAACCTAGCTGCCATCGGTGGCCCAAACGCGCCCTACAAAATGACATCTGCCAAGTGGGCTCCTGAGTTTGGCTTCTTGGGGGAAATTGCCTCCTTTCAAAGCCAACTTGCCTGCAGCCCGTCCTGGGCTTTTGCCTCCAAAAATTCCATAAGGACGAGGATTTCTCCCAGACCAAAGCTGCCCCCTCCTCCAAACCTGGCTGCCATCGGAGGCCCAAACGCGCCCTACAAAATGACATCTGCCAAGTGGGCTCTTGAGTTTGGCTTCTTGCGGAAAAGTGCCTCCTTTCAAAGCCAACTTGCCTAACTAGCCTGCGGCCCGTGCTGGGCTTTAGACTACAAAAATTCCATAAGGACGAGGATTTCTCCCAGACCAAAGCTGCCCCCTCCTCCAAACCTGGCTGCCATCGGAAGCCCAAACGCGCCCCACAAAATGACATCTGCATTTGAGGGTTCTTGAGTTTGGCTTATTGGGGAAAAGTGCCTCCTTTCGGAGTCAACTTGCCTAACTTGCCTGCGGCCCATGTGGGGTTTTTGCCTACAAAAATTCCATAAGGACGAGGATTTCTCCCAGACCAAAGCTGCCCCCTCCTCCAAACCTGGCTGACATCGGAGGCCCAAACGCGCCCTACAAAATGACACCTGCCAAGTCGGCTCTTGAGTTTGGCATCTTGGGGAAAAGTGCCTCCTTTCAAAGCCAACTTGCCTGCGGCCCGTCCTGGGCTTTTGCTACAAAAATTCCATAAGGACGAGGATTCCTCCCAGACCAAAGCTGCCCCCTCCTCCAAACCTGGCTGCCATCGGAGGCCCAAACGCGCCCTACAAAATGACATCTGCCAAGTGGGCTCTTGAGTTTGGCTTTCTGGGGAAAAGTGCCTCCTTTCGGAGTCAACTTGCCTGCGGCTCATGCAGGGGTTTTGCCTACAAAAATTCCATAAGGACGAGGATTTCTCCCAGACCAAAGCTGCCCCCTCCTCCAAACCTGGCTGCCATCGGAGGCCCAAACGCGCCCTACAAAATGACATCTGCATTGTGGGTTCTTGAGTTTGGCTTCTTGGGGAAAAGTGCCTCCTTTCAAAGCCAACTTGCCTAACTTGCCTGCGGCCCGTCCTGGGCTTTTGCCTACAAAAATTCCAGAAGGACAAGGATTTCTCCCAGACCAAAGCTGCTCCCTCCTCCAAACCTGGCTGCCATCGGAGGCCCAAACGCGCCCTACAAAATGACATCTGCATTGTGGGTTCTTGAGTTCGGATTCTTGGGGAAAAGTGACTCCTTTCAAAACCAACTTGCCTGCGTCCCGTCCAGGACGATTGCTACAAAAATTCCATAAGGACGAGGATTCCTCCCAGACGAAAGCTGCCCCCTCCGCCAAACCTGGCTGCCATCAGAGGCCCAAACGCGCCCTACAAAATGACATCTGCCAAGCGGGCTCTTGAGTTTGGCTTCTTGGGGAAAAGTGCCTCCTTTCGGAGTCAACTTGCCGGCGGCCCATGCAGGGCTTTTGCCTCCAAAAATTCCATAAGGACGAGGATTTCTCCCAGACCAAAGCTGCCCCCTCCTCCAAACCTGGCTGCCATCGGAGGCCCAAACGCGCCCTACAAAATGACACCTGCCAAGTGGGCTCTTGAGTTTGGCTTCTTGGGGAAAAGTGACTCCTTTCGGAGCCAACTTGCCTAACTAGCCTGCGGCCTGTGCTGGGCTTTTGCCTACAAAAATTCCATAAGGACGAGGATTTCTCCCAGACCAAAGCTGCCCCCTCCTCCAAACCTGGCTGCCATCAGAGGCCCAAACGCGCCCTACAAAATGACATCTGCCAAGTGGGCTCTTGAGTTTGGCTTCTTGGGGAAAAGTGCCTCCTTTCGGAGCCAAATTGCCTAACTTGCCTGCGGCCCGTCCTGGGCTTTTGCCTCCAAAAATTCCATAAGGACGAGGATTTCTCCCAGACCAAAGCTGCCCCCTCCTCCAAACCTGGCTGCCATCGGAGGCCGAAACGCGCCCCACAAAATGACACCTGCATTGAGGGTTCTTGAGTTTGGCTTCCTGGGGAAAAGTGCCTCCTTTCGGAGTCAACTTGCCTGCGGCCCATGCAGGGCTTTTGCCTACAAAAATTCCAGAAGGACGAGGATTTCTCCCAGACCAAATATGCCCCCTCCTCCAAACCTGGCTGCCATCGGAGGCCCAAACGTGCCCTACAAAATGACACCTGCCAAGTGGGCTCTTGAGTTTGGCTTCTTGGGTGGAAGTGCCTCCTTTCAAAGCCAACTTGCCTGCGGCCCGTCCTGGGCTTTTGCTACAAAAATTCCATAAGGACAAGGATTTCTCCCAGACCAAAGCTGCCCCCTCCTCCAAACCTGGCTGCCATCGGAGGCCCAAACGCGCCCTACAAAATGACATTTGCCAAGTGGGCTCTTGAGTTTGGCTTCTTGCGGAAAAGTGCCTCCTTTCAAAGCCAACTTGCCTATCTAGCCTGCGGCCCGTACTGGGCTTTTGCCTACAAAAATTCCATAAGGACGAGGATTTCTCCCAGACCAAAGCTGCCCCCTCCTCCAAACCTGGCTGCCATCGGAGGCCCAAACGCGCCCCACAAAATGACATCTGCATTGAGGGTTCTTGAGTTTGGCTTCTTGGGGAAAAGTGCCTCCTTTCGGAGCCAACTTGCCTAACTTGCCTGCGGCCCGTCCTGGGCTTTTGCCTCCAAAAATTCCATAAGGACGAGGATTTCTCCCAGGCCAAAGCTGCCCCCTCCTCCAAACCTGGCTGCCATCGGAGGCCCAAACGCGCCCTACAAAATGACATCTGCATTGTGGGTTCTTGAGTTTGGCTTCTTGGGGAAAAGTGACTCCTTTCAAAACCAACTTGCCTGTGTCCCGTCCCGGGCTTTTGCTACAAAAATTCCAGAAGGACGAGGATTTCTCCCAGACCAAAGCTGCCCCCTCCTCCAAACCTGGCTGCCATCGGAGGCCCAAACGCGCCCCACAAAATGACATCTGCATTGAGGGTTCTTGAGTTTGGCTTCTTGGGGAAAAGTGACTCCTTTCAAAACCAACTTGCCTGTGTCCCGTCCCGGGCTTTTGCTACAAAAATTCCATAAGGACGAGGATTTCTCCCAGACCAAAGCTGCCCCCTCCTCCAAACCTGGCTGCCATCGGAGGCCCAAACGTGCCCTACAAAATGACATCTGCCAAGTGGGCTCTTGAGTTTGGCTTCTTGGGTGGAAGTACCTCCTTTCAAAGCCAACTTGCCTGCGGCCCGTCCTGGGCTTTTGCCTACAAAAATTCCATAAGGATGAGGATTTCTCCCAGACCAAAGCTGCCCCCTCCTCCAAACCTGGCTGCCATCGGAGGCCCAAACGTGCCCTACAAAATGACACCTGCCAAGTGGGCTCTTGAGTTTGGCTTCTTGGGTGGAAGTGCCTCCTTTCAAAGCAAACTTGCCTGCGGCCCGTCCTGGGCTTTTGCCTACAAAAATTCCATAAGGACGAGGATTTCTCCCAGACCAAAGCTGCCCCCTCCTCCAAACCTGGCTGCCATTGGAGGCCCAAACGCGCCCTACAAAATGACACCTGCCAAGTGGGCTCTTGAGTTTGGCTTCTTGGGGGAAAGTGCCTCCTTTCAAAGCCAACTTGCCTAACTAGCCTGCGGCCCGTGCTGGGCTTTAGACTACAAAAATTCCATAAGGACGAGGATTTCTCCCAGACCAAAGCTGCCCCCTCCTCCAAACCTGGCTGCCATCAGAGGCCCAAATGCGCCCCACAAAATGACATCTGCCAAGTGGGCTCTTGAGTTTGGCTTCTTGGGGAAAAGTGCCTCCTTTCGGAGCCAACTTGCCTAACTTGCCTGCGGCCCGTCCTGGGCTTTTGCCTCCAAAAATTCCAGAAGGACGAGGATTTCTCCCAGACCAAAGCTGCCCCCTCCTCCAAACCTGGCTGCCATCGGAGGCCCAAACGCGCCCCACAAAATGACACCTGCATTGAGGGTTCTTGAGTTTGGCTTCCTGGGGAAAAGTGCCTCCTTTCGGAGTCAACTTGCCTGCGGCCCATGCAGGGCTTTTGCCTACAAAAATTCCAGAAGGACGAGGATTTCTCCCAGACCAAAGCTGCCCCCTCCTCCAAACCTGGCTGCCATCGGAGGCCCAAACGTGCCCTACAAAATGACACCTGCCAAGTGGGCTCTTGAGTTTGGCTTCTTGGGTGGAAGTGCCTCCTTTCAAAGCCAACTTGCCTGCGGCCGGTCCTGGGCTTTTGCCTACAAAAATTCCATAAGGACGAGGATTTCTCCCAGACCAAAGCTGCCCCCTCCTCCAAACCTGGCTGCCATAGGAGGCCCAAACGCGCCCTACAAAATGACATCTGCCAAGTGGGCTCTTGAGATTGGCTTCTTGCGGAAAATGCCTCCTTTCAAAGCCAACTTGCCTAACTAGCCTGCGGCCCGTGCTGGGCTTTAGACTACAAAAATTCCATAAGGACGAGGATTTCTCCCAGACCAAAGCTGCCCCCTCCTCCAAACCTGGCTGACATCGGAGGCCCAAACGCGCCCTAGAAAATGACACCTGCCAAGTGGGCTCTTGAGTTTGGCTTCTTGGGGAAAAGTGACTCCTTTCAAAACCAACTTGCCTGTGTCCCGTCCCGGGCTTTTGCTACAAAAATTCCATAAGGACGAGGATTCCTCCCAGACCAAAGCTGCCCCCTCCTCCAAACCTGGCTGCCATCGGAGGCCCAAACGCGCCCCACAAAATGACACCTGCATTGAGGGTTCCTGAGTTTGGCTTCCTGGGGAAAAGTGCCTCCTTTCGGAGTCAACTTGCCTGCGGCCCATGCAGGGCTTTTGCCTACAAAAATTCCAGAAGGACGAGGATTTCTCCCAGACCAAAGCTGCCCCCTCCTCCAAACCTGGCTGCCATCGGAGGCCCAAACGCGCCCCACAAAATGACATCTGCATTGAGGGTTCTTGAGTTTGGCTTCTTGGGGAAAAGTGCCTCCTTTCAGAGCCAACTTGCCTAACTTGCCTGCGGCCCGTCCTGGGCTTTTGCCTACAAAAATTCCAGAAGGACGAGGATTTCTCCCAGGCCAAAGCTGCCCCCTCCTCCAAACCTGGCTGCCATCGGAGGCCCAAACGTGCCCTACAAAATGACACCTGCCAAGTGGGCTCTTGAGTTTGGCTTCTTGGGGAAAAGTGACTCCTTTCAAAACCAACTTGCCTGTGTCCCGTCCCGGGCTTTTGCTACAAAAATTCCAGAAGGACGAGGATTTCTCCCAGACCAAAGCTGCCCCCTCCTCCAAACCTGGCTGCCATCGGAGGCCCAAACGCGCCCCACAAAATGACATCTGCATTGAGGGTTCTTGAGTTTGGCTTCTTGGGGAAAAGTGCCTCCTTTCGGAGCCAACTTGCCTAACTTGCCTGCGGCCCGTCCTGGGCTTTTGCCTCCAAAAATTCCATAAGGACGAGGATTTCTCCCAGGCCAAAGCTGCCCCCTCCTCCAAACCTGGCTGCCATCGGAGGCCCAAACGTGCCCTACAAAATGACACCTGCCAAGTGGGCTCTTGAGTTTGGCTTCTTGGGGAAAAGTGACTCCTTTCAAAACCAACTTGCCTGTGTCCCGTCCCGGGCTTTTGCTACAAAAATTCCATAAGGACGAGGATTTCTCCCAGACCAAAGCTGCCCCCTCCTCCAAACCTGGCTGCCATCGGAGGCCCAAACGTGCCCTACAAAATGACATCTGCCAAGTGGGCTCTTGAGTTTGGCTTCTTGGGTGGAAGTACCTCCATTCAAAGCCAACTTGCCTGCGGCCCGTCCTGGGTTTTGCCTACAAAAATTCCATAAGGATGAGGATTTCTCCCAGACCAAAGCTGCCCCCTCCTCC
Source organism: Cinclus cinclus (assembly GCF_963662255.1). Lineage (NCBI taxonomy): Eukaryota > Metazoa > Chordata > Aves > Passeriformes > Cinclidae > Cinclus > Cinclus cinclus. The sequence continues at coordinate 211,255 of NW_026912191.1, forward strand.
AAACCTGGCTGCCATCGGAGGCCCAAACGTGCCCTACAAAATGACACCTGCCAAGTGGGCTCTTGAGTTTGGCTTCTTGGGGGAAAGTGCCTCCTTTCAAAGCCAACTTGCCTAACTAGCCTGCGGCCTGTGCTGGGCTTTAGACTACAAAAATTCCATAAGGACGAGGATTTCTCCCAGACCAAAGCTGCCCCCTCCTCCAAACCTGGCTGCCATCAGAGGCCCAAATGCGCCCCACAAAATGACATCTGCCAAGTGGGCTCTTGAGTTTGGCTTCTTGGGGAAAAGTGCCTCCTTTCGGAGCCAACTTGCCTAACTAGCCTGCGGCCCGTCCTGGGCTTTTGCCTCCAAAAATTCCAGAAGGACGAGGATTTCTCCCAGACCAAAGCTGCCCCCTCCTCCAAACCTGGCTGCCATCGGAGGCCCAAACGCGCCCTACAAAATGACACCTGCATTGAGGGTTCTTGAGTTTGGCTTCCTGGGGAAAAGTGCCTCCTTTCGGAGTCAACTTGCCTGCGGCCCATGCAGGGCTTTTGCCTACAAAAATTCCAGAAGGACGAGGATTTCTCCCAGACCAAAGCTGCCCCCTCCTCCAAACCTGGCTGCCATCGGAGGCCCAAACGTGCCCTACAAAATGACACCTGCCAAGTGGGCTCTTGAGTTTGGCTTCTTGGGTGGAAGTGCCTCCTTTCAAAGCCAACTTGCCTAACTAGCCTGCGGCCCGTGCTGGGCTTTAGACTACAAAAATTCCATAAGGACGAGGATTTCTCCCAGACCAAAGCTGCCCCCTCCTCCAAACCTGGCTGACATCGGAGGCCCAAACGCGCCCTAGAAAATGACATCTGCCAAGTGGGCTCTTGAGTTTGGCTTCTTGGGGAAAAGTGACTCCTTTCAAAACCAACTAGCCTGCGTCCCGTCCCGGGCTTTTGCTACAAAAATTCCATAAGGACGAGGATTCCTCCCAGACCAAAGCTGCCCCCTCCTCCAAACCTGGCTGCCATCGGAAGCCCAAACGCGCCCTACAAAATGACATCTGCCAAGTGGGCTCTTGAGTTTGGCTTTCTGGGGAAAAGTGCCTCCTTTCGGAGTCAACTTGCCTGCGGCTCATGCAGGGGTTTTGCCTACAAAAATTCCATAAGGACGAGGATTTCTCCCAGACCAAAGCTGCCCCCTCCTCCAAACCTGGCTGCCATCGGAGGCCCAAACGCGCCCTACAAAATGACACCTGCCAAGTGGGCTCTTGAGTTTGGCTTCTTGGGGAAAATTGCCTCCTTTCGGAGTCAACTTGCCGGCGGCCCATGCAGGGCTTTTGCCTACAAAAATTCCATAAGGACGAGGATTCCTCCCAGACCAAAGCTGCCCCCTCCTCCAAACCTGGCTGCCATCGGAGGCCCAAACGCGCCCTACAAAATGACATCTGCCAAGCGGGCTCTTGAGTTTGGCTTCTTGAGGAAAAGTGCCTCCTTTCGGAGTCAACTTGCCGGCGGCCCATGCAGGGCTTTTGCCTCCAAAAATTCCATAAGGACGAGGATTTCTCCCAGACCAAAGCTGCCCCCTCCTCCAAACCTGGCTGCCATCGGAGGCCCAAACGCGCCCTACAAAATGACACCTGCCAAGTGGGCTCTTGAGTTTGGCTTCTTGGGGAAAAGTGCCTCCTTTCGGAGCCAACTTGCCTAACTAGCCTGCGGCCCGTGCTGGGCTTTTGCCTATAAAAATTCCATAAGGACGAGGATTTCTCCCAGACCAAAGCTGCCCCCTCCTCCAAACCTGGCTGCCATCGGAGGCCCAAACGCGCCCTACAAAATTACACCTGCATTGAGGGTTCTTGAGTTTGGCTTCCTGGGGAAAAGTGCCTCCTTTCGGAGTCAACTTGCCTGCGGCCCATGCAGGGCTTTTGCCTACAAAAATTCCAGAAGGACGAGGATTTCTCCCAGACCAAAGCTGCCCCCTCCTCCAAACCTGGCTGCCATTGGAGGCCCACACGTGCCCTACAAAATGACACCTGCCAAGTGGGCTCTTGAGTTTGGCTTCTTGGGTGGAAGTGCCTCCTTTCAAAGCCAACTTGCCTGCGGCCCGTCCTGGGCTTTTGCCTACAAAAATTCCATAAGGACGAGGATTTCTCCCAGACCAAAGCTGCCCCCTCCTCCAAACCTGGCTGACATCGGAGGCCCAAACGCGCCCTACAAAATGACACCTGCCAAGTCGGCTCTTGAGTTTGGCTTCTTGGGGAAAAGTGACTCCTTTCAAAACCAACTTGCCTGCGTCCCGTCCTGGGCTTTTGCTACAAAAATTCCATAAGGACGAGGATTCCTCCCAGACCAAAGCTGCCCCCTCCTCCAAACCTGGCTGCCATCGGAGGCCCAAACGCGCCCTACAAAATGACATCTGCCAAGTGGGCTCTTGAGTTTGGCTTTCTGGGGAAAAGTGCCTCCTTTCGGAGTCAATTTGCCTGCGGCCCGTCCTGGGCTTTTGCCTACAAAAATTCCATAAGGATGAGGATTTCTCCCAGACCAAAGCTGCCCCCTCCTCCAAACCTGGCTGCCATCGGAGGCCCAAACGTGCCCTACAAAATGACACCTGCCAAGTGGGCTCTTGAGTTTGGCTTCTTGGGTGGAAGTACCTCCTTTCAAAGCAAACTTGCCTGCGGCCCGTCCTGGGCTTTTGCCTACAAAAATTCCATAAGGACGAGGATTTCTCCCAGACCAAAGCTGCCCCCTCCTCCAAACCTGGCTGCCATTGGAGGCCCAAACGCGCCCTACAAAATGACACCTGCCAAGTGGGCTCTTGAGTTTGGCTTCTTGGGGGAAAGTGCCTCCTTTCAAAGCCAACTTGCCTAACTAGCCTGCGGCCCGTGCTGGGCTTTAGACTACAAAAATTCCATAAGGACGAGGATTTCTCCCAGACCAAAGCTGCCCCCTCCTCCAAACCTGGCTGCCATCAGAGGCCCAAATGCGCCCCACAAAATGACATCTGCCAAGTGGGCTCTTGAGTTTGGCTTCTTGGGGAAAAGTGCCTCCTTTCGGAGCCAACTTGCCTAACTTGCCTGCGGCCCGTCCTGGGCTTTTGCCTCCAAAAATTCCAGAAGGACGAGGATTTCTCCCAGACCAAAGCTGCCCCCTCCTCCAAACCTGGCTGCCATCGGAGGCCCAAACGTGCCCTACAAAATGACACCTGCATTGAGGGTTCTTGAGTTTGGCTTCCTGGGGAAAAGTGCCTCCTTTCGGAGTCAACTTGCCTGCGGCCCATGCAGGGCTTTTGCCTACAAAAATTCCATAAGGACAAGGATTTCTCCCAGACCAAAGCTGCCCCCTCCTCCAAACCTGGCTGCCATCGGAGGCCCAAACGTGCCCTACAAAATGACACCTGCCAAGTGGGCTCTTGAGTTTGGCTTCTTGGGTGGAACTGCCTCCTTTCAAAGCCAACTTGCCTGCGGCCGGTCCTGGGCTTTTGCCTACAAAAATTCCATAAGGACGAGGATTTCTCCCAGACCAAAGCTGCCCCCTCCTCCAAACCTGGCTGCCATAGGAGGCCCAAACGCGCCCTACAAAATGACATCTGCCAAGTGGGCTCTTGAGATTGGCTTCTTGCGGAAAAGTGCCTCCTTTCAAAGCCAACTTGCCTAACTAGCCTGCGGCCCGTGCTGGGCTTTAGACTACAAAAATTCCATAAGGACGAGGATTTCTCCCAGACCAAAGCTGCCCCCTCCTCCAAACCTGGCTGACATCGGAGGCCCAAACGCGCCCTAGAAAATGACACCTGCCAAGTGGGCTCTTGAGTTTGGCTTCTTGGGGAAAAGTGACTCCTTTCAAAACCAACTTGCCTGCGTCCCGTCCCGGGCTTTTGCTACAAAAATTCCATAAGGACGAGGATTCCTCCCAGACCAAAGCTGCCCCCTCCTCCAAACCTGGCTGCCATCGGAGGCCCAAACGCGCCCCACAAAATGACACCTGCATTGAGGGTTCCTGAGTTTGGCTTCCTGGGGAAAAGTGCCTCCTTTCGGAGTCAACTTGCCTGCGGCCCATGCAGGGCTTTTGCCTACAAAAATTCCAGAAGGACGAGGATTTCTCCCAGACCAAAGCTGCCCCCTCCTCCAAACCTGGCTGCCATCGGAGGCCCAAACGCGCCCCACAAAATGACATCTGCATTGAGGGTTCTTGAGTTTGGCTTCTTGGGGAAAAGTGCCTCCTTTCAGAGCCAACTTGCCTAACTTGCCTGCGGCCCGTCCTGGGCTTTTGCCTACAAAAATTCCAGAAGGACGAGGATTTCTCCCAGGCCAAAGCTGCCCCCTCCTCCAAACCTGGCTGCCATCGGAGGCCCAAACGTGCCCTACAAAATGACACCTGCCAAGTGGGCTCTTGAGTTTGGCTTCTTGGGGAAAAGTGACTCCTTTCAAAACCAACTTGCCTGTGTCCCGTCCCGGGCTTTTGCTACAAAAATTCCAGAAGGACGAGGATTTCTCCCAGACCAAAGCTGCCCCCTCCTCCAAACCTGGCTGCCATCGGAGGCCCAAACGTGCCCTACAAAATGACATCTGCCAAGTGGGCTCTTGAGTTTCGCTTCTTGGGTGGAAGTACCTCCTTTCAAAGCCAACTTGCCTGCGGCCCGTCCTGGGCTTTTGCCTACAAAAATTCCATAAGGATGAGGATTTCTCCCAGACCAAAGCTGCCCCCTCCTCCAAACCTGGCTGCCATCGGAGGCCCAAACGTGCCCTACAAAATGACACCTGCCAAGTGGGCTCTTGAGTTTGGTTTCTTGGGGGAAAGTGCCTCCTTTCAAAGCCAACTTGCCTAACTTGCCTGCGGCCTGTGCTGGGCTTTAGACTACAAAAATTCCATAAGGACGAGGATTTCTCCCAGACCAAAGCTGCCCCCTCCTCCAAACCTGGCTGCCATCAGAGGCCCAAATGCGCCCCACAAAATGACATCTGCCAAGTGGGCTCTTGAGTTTGGCTTCTTGGGGAAAAGTGCCTCCTTTCGGAGCCAACTTGCCTAACTAGCCTGCGGCCCGTCCTGGGCTTTTGCCTCCAAAAATTCCAGAAGGACGAGGATTTCTCCCAGACCAAAGCTGCCCCCTCCTCCAAACCTGGCTGCCATCGGAGGCCCAAACGCGCCCTACAAAATGACACCTGCATTGAGGGTTCTTGAGTTTGGCTTCCTGGGGAAAAGTGCCTCCTTTCGGAGTCAACTTGCCTGCGGCCCATGCAGGGCTTTTGCCTACAAAAATTCCAGAAGGACGAGGATTTCTCCCAGACCAAAGCTGCCCCCTCCTCCAAACCTGGCTGCCATCGGAGGCCCAAACGTGCCCTACAAAATGACACCTGCCAAGTGGGCTCTTGAGTTTGGCTTCTTGGGTGGAAGTGCCTCCTTTCAAAGCCAACTTGCCTAACTAGCCTGCGGCCCGTGCTGGGCTTTAGACTACAAAAATTCCATAAGGACGAGGATTTCTCCCAGACCAAAGCTGCCCCCTCCTCCAAACCTGGCTGACATCGGAGGCCCAAACGCGCCCTAGAAAATGACATCTGCCAAGTGGGCTCTTGAGTTTGGCTTCTTGGGGAAAAGTGACTCCTTTCAAAACCAACTTGCCTGCGTCCCGTCCCGGGCTTTTGCTACAAAAATTCCATAAGGACGAGGATTCCTCCCAGACCAAAGCTGCCCCCTCCTCCAAACCTGGCTGCCATCGGAAGCCCAAACGCGCCCTACAAAATGACATCTGCCAAGTGGGCTCTTGAGTTTGGCTTTCTGGGGAAAAGTGCCTCCTTTCGGAGTCAACTTGCCTGCGGCTCATGCAGGGGTTTTGCCTACAAAAATTCCATAAGGACGAGGATTTCTCCCAGACCAAAGCTGCCCCCTCCTCCAAACCTGGCTGCCATCGGAGGCCCAAACGCGCCCTACAAAATGACACCTGCCAAGTGGGCTCTTGAGTTTGGCTTCTTGGGGAAAATTGCCTCCTTTCGGAGTCAACTTGCCGGCGGCCCATGCAGGGCTTTTGCCTACAAAAATTCCATAAGGACGAGGATTCCTCCCAGACCAAAGCTGCCCCCTCCTCCAAACCTGGCTGCCATCGGAGGCCCAAACACGCCCTACAAAATGACATCTGCCAAGCGGGCTCTTGAGTTTGGCTTCTTGAGGAAAAGTGCCTCCTTTCGGAGTCAACTTGCCGGCGGCCCATGCAGGGCTTTTGCCTCCAAAAATTCCATAAGGACGAGGATTTCTCCCAGACCAAAGCTGCCCCCTCCTCCAAACCTGGCTGCCATCGGAGGCCCAAACGCGCCCTACAAAATGACACCTGCCAAGTGGGCTCTTGAGTTTGGCTTCTTGGGGAAAAGTGACTCCTTTCGGAGCCAACTTGCCTAACTAGCCTGCGGCCCGTGCTGGGCTTTTGCCTACAAAAATTCCATAAGGACGAGGATTTCTCCCAGACCAAAGCTGCCCCCTCCTCCAAACCTGGCTGCCATCGGAGGCCCAAACGCGCCCTACAAAATGACACCTGCATTGAGGGTTCTTGAGTTTGGCTTCCTGGGGAAAAGTGCCTCCTTTCGGAGTCAACTTGCCTGCGGCCCATGCAGGGCTTTTGCCTCCAAAAATTCCATAAGGACGAGGATTTCTCCCAGACCAAAGCTGCCCCCTCCTCCAAACCTGGCTGCCATTGGAGGCCCACACGTGCCCTACAAAATGACACCTGCCAAGTGGGCTCTTGAGTTTGGCTTCTTGGGTGGAAGTGCCTCCTTTCAAAGCCAACTTGCCTGCGGCCCGTCCTGGGCTTTTGCCTACAAAAATTCCATAAGGACGAGGATTTCTCCCAGACCAAAGCTGCCCCCTCCTCCAAACCTGGCTGCCATCGGAGGCCGAAACGTGCCCTACAAAATGACATCTGCCAAGTGGGCTCTTGAATTTGGCTTCTTGGGTGGAAGTACCTCCTTTCAAAGCCAACTTGCCTGCGGCCCGTCCTGGGCTTTTGCCTACAAAAATTCCATAAGGACGAGGATTTCTCCCAGACCAAAGCTGCCCCCTCCTCCAAACCTGGCTGCCATCGGAGGCCCAAACGCGCCCCACAAAATGACATCTGCATTGAGGGTTCTTGAGTTTGGCTTCTTGGGGAAAAGTGCCTCCTTTCGGAGTCAACTTGCCTAACTTGCCTGCGCCCCTTGCGGGGTTTTTGCCTCCAAAAATTCCATAAGGACGAGGATTTCTCCCAGACCAAAGCTGCCCCCTCCTCCAAACCTGGCTGACATCGGAGGCCCAAACGCGCCCTACAAAATGACACCTGCCAAGTCGGCTCTTGAGTTTGGCTTCTTGGGGAAAAGTGACTCCTTTCAAAACCAACTTGCCTGCGTCCCGTCCTGGGCTTTTGCTACAAAAATTCCATAAGGACGAGGATTCCTCCCAGACCAAAGCTGCCCCCTCCTCCAAACCTGGCTGCCATCGGAGGCCCAAACGTGCCCTACAAAATGACACCTGCCAAGTGGGCTCTTGAGTTTGGCTTCTTGGGTGGAAGTACCTCCTTTCAAAGCAAACTTGCCTGCGGCCCGTCCTGGGCTTTTGCCTACAAAAATTCCATAAGGACGAGGATTTCTCCCAGACCAAAGCTGCCCCCTCCTCCAAACCTGGCTGCCATTGGAGGCCCAAACGCGCCCTACAAAATGACACCTGCCAAGTGGGCTCTTGAGTTTGGCTTCTTGGGGGAAAGTGCCTCCTTTCAAAGCCAACTTGCCTAACTAGCCTGCGGCCCGTGCTGGGCTTTAGACTACAAAAATTCCATAAGGACGAGGATTTCTCCCAGACCAAAGCTGCCCCCTCCTCCAAACCTGGCTGCCATCAGAGGCCCAAATGCGCCCCACAAAATGACATCTGCCAAGTAGACTCTTGAGTTTGGCTTCTTGGGGAAAAGTGCCTCCTTTCGGAGCCAACTTGCCTAACTTGCCTGCGGCCCGTCCTGGGCTTTTGCCTCCAAAAATTCCAGAAGGACGGGGATTTCTCCCAGACCAAAGCTGCCCCCTCCTCCAAACCTGGCTGCCATCGGAGGCCCAAACGTGCCCTACAAAATGACACCTGCATTGAGGGTTCTTGAGTTTGGCTTCCTGGGGAAAAGTGCCTCCTTTCGGAGTCAACTTGCCTGCGGCCCATGCAGGGCTTTTGCCTACAAAAATTCCAGAAGGACGAGGATTTCTCCCAGACCAAAGCTGCCCCCTCCTCCAAACCTGGCTGCCATCGGAGGCCCAAACGTGCCCTACAAAATGACACCTGCCAAGTGGGCTCTTGAGTTTGGCTTCTTGGGTGGAAGTGCCTCCTTTCAAAGCCAACTTGCCTGCGGCCGGTCCTGGGCTTTTGCCTACAAAAATTCCATAAGGACGAGGATTTCTCCCAGACCAAAGCTGCCCCCTCCTCCAAACCTGGCTGCCATAGGAGGCCCAAACGCGCCCTACAAAATGACATCTGCCAAGTGGGCTCTTGAGATTGGCTTCTTGCGGAAAAGTGCCTCCTTTCAAAGCCAACTTGCCTAACTAGCCTGCGGCCCGTGCTGGGCTTTAGACTACAAAAATTCCAGAAGGACGAGGATTTCTCCCAGACCAAAGCTGCCCCCTCCTCCAAACCTGGCTGACATCGGAGGCCCAAACGCGCCCTAGAAAATGACACCTGCCAAGTGGGCTCTTGAGTTTGGCTTCTTGGGGAAAAGTGACTCCTTTCAAAGCCAACTTGCCTAACTAGCCTGCGGCCCGTGCTGGGCTTTAGACTACAAAAATTCCATAAGGACGAGGATTTCTCCCAGACCAAAGCTGCCCCCTCCTCCAAACCTGGCTGCCATCAGAGGCCCAAATGCGCCCCACAAAATGACATCTGCCAAGTAGGCTCTTGAGTTTGGCTTCTTGGGGAAAAGTGCCTCCTTTCGGAGCCAACTTGCCTAACTTGCCTGCGGCCCGTCCTGGGCTTTTGCCTCCAAAAATTCCAGAAGGACGAGGATTTCTCCCAGACCAAAGCTGCCCCCTCCTCCAAACCTGGCTGCCATCGGAGGCCCAAACGTGCCCTACAAAATGACACCTGCATTGAGGGTTCTTGAGTTTGGCTTCCTGGGGAAAAGTGCCTCCTTTCGGAGTCAACTTGCCTGCGGCCCATGCAGGGCTTTTGCCTACAAAAATTCCAGAAGGACGAGGATTCCTCCCAGACCAAAGCTGCCCCCTCCTCCAAACCTAGCTGCCATCGGAGGCCCAAACGCGCCCCACAAAATGACACCTGCATTGAGGGTTCCTGAGTTTGGCTTCCTGGGGAAAAGTGCCTCCTTTCGGAGTCAACTTGCCTGCGGCCCATGCAGGGCTTTTGCCTACAAAAATTCCAGAAGGACGAGGATTTCTCCCAGACCAAAGCTGCCCCCTCCTCCAAACCTGGCTGCCATCGGAGGCCCAAACGCGCCCCACAAAATGACATCTGCATTGAGGGTTCTTGAGTTTGGCTTCTTGGGGAAAAGTGCCTCCTTTCAGAGCCAACTTGCCTAACTTGCCTGCGGCCCGTCCTGGGCTTTTGCCTACAAAAATTCCAGAAGGACGAGGATTTCTCCCAGGCCAAAGCTGCCCCCTCCTCCAAACCTGGCTGCCATCGGAGGCCCAAACGTGCCCTACAAAATGACACCTGCCAAGTGGGCTCTTGAGTTTGGCTTCTTGGGGAAAAGTGACTCCTTTCAAAACCAACTTGCCTGTGTCCCGTCCCGGGCTTTTGCTACAAAAATTCCAGAAGGACGAGGATTTCTCCCAGACCAAAGCTGCCCCCTCCTCCAAACCTGGCTGCCATCGGAGGCCCAAACGCGCCCCACAAAATGACATCTGCATTGAGGGTTCTTGAGTTTGGCTTCTTGGGGAAAAGTGCCTCCTTTCGGAGCCAACTTGCCTAACTTGCCTGCGGCCCGTCCTGGGCTTTTGCCTCCAAAAATTCCATAAGGACGAGGATTTCTCCCAGGCCAAAGCTGCCCCCTCCTCCAAACCTGGCTGCCATCGGAGGCCCAAACGTGCCCTACAAAATGACACCTGCCAAGTGGGCTCTTGAGTTTGGCTTCTTGGGGAAAAGTGACTCCTTTCAAAACCAACTTGCCTGTGTCCCGTCCCGGGCTTTTGCTACAAAAATTCCATAAGGACGAGGATTTCTCCCAGACCAAAGCTGCCCCCTCCTCCAAACCTGGCTGCCATCGGAGGCCCAAACGTGCCCTACAAAATGACATCTGCCAAGTGGGCTCTTGAGTTTGGCTTCTTGGGTGGAAGTACCTCCTTTCAAAGCCAACTTGCCTGCGGCCCGCCCTGGGCTTTTGCCTACAAAAATTCCATAAGGATGAGGATTTCTCCCAGACCAAAGCTGCCCCCTCCTCCAAACCTGGCTGCCATCGGAGGCCCAAACGTGCCCTACAAAATGACACCTGCCAAGTGGGCTCTTGAGTTTGGCTTCTTGGGGGAAAGTGCCTCCTTTCAAAGCCAACTTGCCTAACTAGCCTGCGGCCTGTGCTGGGCTTTAGACTACAAAAATTCCATAAGGACGAGGATTTCTCCCAGACCAAAGCTGCCCCCTCCTCCAAACCTGGCTGCCATCAGAGGCCCAAATGCGCCCCACAAAATGACATCTGCCAAGTGGGCTCTTGAGTTTGGCTTCTTGGGGAAAAGTGCCTCCTTTCGGAGCCAACTTGCCTAACTAGCCTGCGGCCCGTCCTGGGCTTTTGCCTCCAAAAATTCCAGAAGGACGAGGATTTCTCCCAGACCAAAGCTGCCCCCTCCTCCAAACCTGGCTGCCATCGGAGGCCCAAACGCGCCCTACAAAATGACACCTGCATTGAGGGTTCTTGAGTTTGGCTTCCTGGGGAAAAGTGCCTCCTTTCGGAGTCAACTTGCCTGCGGCCCATGCAGGGCTTTTGCCTACAAAAATTCCAGAAGGACGAGGATTTCTCCCAGACCAAAGCTGCCCCCTCCTCCAAACCTGGCTGCCATCGGAGGCCCAAACGCGCCCCACAAAATGACATCTGCATTGAGGGTTCTTGAGTTTGGCTTCTTGGGGAAAAGTGCCTCCTTTCAGAGCCAACTTGCCTAACTTGCCTGCGGCCCGTCCTGGGCTTTTGCCTACAAAAATTCCAGAAGGACGAGGATTTCTCCCAGGCCAAAGCTGCCCCCTCCTCCAAACCTGGCTGCCATCGGAGGCCCAAACGTGCCCTACAAAATGACACCTGCCAAGTGGGCTCTTGAGTTTGGCTTCTTGGGGAAAAGTGACTCCTTTCAAAACCAACTTGCCTGTGTCCCGTCCCGGGCTTTTGCTACAAAAATTCCAGAAGGACGAGGATTTCTCCCAGACCAAAGCTGCCCCCTCCTCCAAACCTGGCTGCCATCGGAGGCCCAAACGCGCCCCACAAAATGACATCTGCATTGAGGGTTCTTGAGTTTGGCTTCTTGGGGAAAAGTGCCTCCTTTCGGAGCCAACTTGCCTAACTTGCCTGCGGCCCGTCCTGGGCTTTTGCCTCCAAAAATTCCATAAGGACGAGGATTTCTCCCAGGCCAAAGCTGCCCCCTCCTCCAAACCTGGCTGCCATCGGAGGCCCAAACGTGCCCTACAAAATGACACCTGCCAAGTGGGCTCTTGAGTTTGGCTTCTTGGGGAAAAGTGACTCCTTTCAAAACCAACTTGCCTGTGTCCCGTCCCGGGCTTTTGCTACAAAAATTCCATAAGGACGAGGATTTCTCCCAGACCAAAGCTGCCCCCTCCTCCAAACCTGGCTGCCATCGGAGGCCCAAACGTGCCCTACAAAATGACATCTGCCAAGTGGGCTCTTGAGTTTGGCTTCTTGGGTGGAAGTACCTCCTTTCAAAGCCAACTTGCCTGCGGCCCGTCCTGGGCTTTTGCCTACAAAAATTCCATAAGGATGAGGATTTCTCCCAGACCAAAGCTGCCCCCTCCTCCAAACCTGGCTGCCATCGGAGGCCCAAACGTGCCCTACAAAATGACACCTGCCAAGTGGGCTCTTGAGTTTGGCTTCTTGGGGGAAAGTGCCTCCTTTCAAAGCCAACTTGCCTAACTAGCCTGCGGCCTGTGCTGGGCTTTAGACTACAAAAATTCCATAAGGACGAGGATTTCTCCCAGACCAAAGCTGCCCCCTCCTCCAAACCTGGCTGCCATCAGAGGCCCAAATGCGCCCCACAAAATGACATCTGCCAAGTGGGCTCTTGAGTTTGGCTTCTTGGGGAAAAGTGCCTCCTTTCGGAGCCAACTTGCCTAACTAGCCTGCGGCCCGTCCTGGGCTTTTGCCTCCAAAAATTCCAGAAGGACGAGGATTTCTCCCAGACCAAAGCTGCCCCCTCCTCCAAACCTGGCTGCCATCGGAGGCCCAAACGCGCCCTACAAAATGACACCTGCATTGAGGGTTCTTGAGTTTGGCTTCCTGGGGAAAAGTGCCTCCTTTCGGAGTCAACTTGCCTGCGGCCCATGCAGGGCTTTTGCCTACAAAAATTCCAGAAGGACGAGGATTTCTCCCAGACCAAAGCTGCCCCCTCCTCCAAACCTGGCTGCCATCGGAGGCCCAAACGTGCCCTACAAAATGACACCTGCCAAGTGGGCTCTTGAGTTTGGCTTCTTGGGTGGAAGTGCCTCCTTTCAAAGCCAACTTGCCTAACTAGCCTGCGGCCCGTGCTGGGCTTTAGACTACAAAAATTCCATAAGGACGAGGATTTCTCCCAGACCAAAGCTGCCCCCTCCTCCAAACCTGGCTGACATCGGAGGCCCAAACGCGCCCTAGAAAATGACATCTGCCAAGTGGGCTCTTGAGTTTGGCTTCTTGGGGAAAAGTGACTCCTTTCAAAACCAACTTGCCTGCGTCCCGTCCCGGGCTTTGGCTACAAAAATTCCATAAGGACGAGGATTCCTCCCAGACCAAAGCTGCCCCCTCCTCCAAACCTGGCTGCCATCGGAAGCCCAAACGCGCCCTACAAAATGACATCTGCCAAGTGGGCTCTTGAGTTTGGCTTTCTGGGGAAAAGTGCCTCCTTTCGGAGTCAACTTGCCTGCGGCTCATGCAGGGGTTTTGCCTACAAAAATTCCATAAGGACGAGGATTTCTCCCAGACCAAAGCTGCCCCCTCCTCCAAACCTGGCTGCCATCGGAGGCCCAAACGCGCCCTACAAAATGACACCTGCCAAGCGGGCTCTTGAGTTTGGCTTCTTGAGGAAAAGTGCCTCCTTTCGGAGTCAACTTGCCGGCGGCCCATGCAGGGCTTTTGCCTCCAAAAATTCCATAAGGACGAGGATTTCTCCCAGACCAAAGCTGCCCCCTCCTCCAAACCTGGCTGCCATCGGAGGCCCAAACGCGCCCTACAAAATGACACCTGCCAAGTGGGCTCTTGAGTTTGGCTTCTTGGGGAAAAGTGCCTCCTTTCGGAGCCAACTTGCCTAACTAGCCTGCGGCCCGTGCTGGGCTTTTGCCTACAAAAATTCCATAAGGACGAGGATTTCTCCCAGACCAAAGCTGCCCCCTCCTCCAAACCTGGCTGCCATCGGAGGCCCAAACGCGCCCTACAAAATGACACCTGCATTGAGGGTTCTTGAGTTTGGCTTCCTGGGGAAAAGTGCCTCCTTTCGGAGTCAACTTGCCTGCGGCCCATGCAGGGCTTTTGCCTCCAAAAATTCCATAAGGACGAGGATTTCTCCCAGACCAAAGCTGCCCCCTCCTCCAAACCTGGCTGCCATTGGAGGCCCACACGTGCCCTACAAAATGATACCTGCCAAGTGGGCTCTTGAGTTTGGCTTCTTGGGTGGAAGTGCCTCCTTTCAAAGCCAACTTGCCTGCGGCCCGTCCTGGGCTTTTGCCTACAAAAATTCCATAAGGACGAGGATTTCTCCCAGACCAAAGCTGCCCCCTCCTCCAAACCTGGCTGCCATCAGAGGCCCAAATGCGCCCCACAAAATGACATCTGCCAAGTGGGCTCTTGAGTTTGGCTTCTTGGGGAAAAGTGCCTCCTTTCGGAGCCAACTTGCCTAACTTGCCTGCGGCCCGTCCCGGGCTTTTGCCTCCAAAAATTCCAGAAGGACGAGGATTTCTCCCAGACCAAAGCTGCCCCCTCCTCCAAACCTGGCTGCCATCGGAGGCCCAAACGTGCCCTACAAAATGACACCTGCATTGAGGGTTCTTGAGTTTGGCTTCCTGGGGAAAAGTGCCTCCTTTCGGAGTCAACTTGCCTGCGGCCCATGCAGGGCTTTTGCCTACAAAAATTCCAGAAGGACGAGGATTTCTCCCAGACCAAAGCTGCCCCCTCCTCCAAACCTGGCTGCCATCGGAGGCCCAAACGTGCCCTACAAAATGACACCTGCCAAGTGGGCTCTTGAGTTTGGCTTCTTGGGTGGAAGTGCCTCCTTTCAAAGCCAACTTGCCTGCGGCCGGTCCTGGGCTTTTGCCTACAAAAATTCCATAAGGACGAGGATTTCTCCCAGACCAAAGCTGCCCCCTCCTCCAAACCTGGCTGCCATAGGAGGCCCAAACGCGCCCTACAAAATGACATCTGCCAAGTGGGCTCTTGAGATTGGCTTCTTGCGGAAAAGTGCCTCCTTTCAAAGCCAACTTGCCTAACTAGCCTGCGGCCCGTGCTGGGCTTTAGACTACAAAAATTCCATAAGGACGAGGATTTCTCCCAGACCAAAGCTGCCCCCTCCTCCAAACCTGGCTGACATCGGAGGCCCAAACGCGCCCTAGAAAATGACACCTGCCAAGTGGGCTCTTGAGTTTGGCTTCTTGGGGAAAAGTGACTCCTTTCAAAACCAACTTGCCTGCGTCCCGTCCCGGGCTTTTGCTACAAAAATTCCATAAGGACGAGGATTCCTCCCAGACCAAAGCTGCCCCCTCCTCCAAACCTGGCTGCCATCGGAGGCCCAAACGCGCCCCACAAAATGACACCTGCATTGAGGGTTCCTGAGTTTGGCTTCCTGGGGAAAAGTGCCTCCTTTCGGAGTCAACTTGCCTGCGGCCCATGCAGGGCTTTTGCCTACAAAAATTCCAGAAGGACGAGGATTTCTCCCAGACCAAAGCTGCCCCCTCCTCCAAACCTGGCTGCCATCGGAGGCCCAAACGCGCCCCACAAAATGACATCTGCATTGAGGGTTCTTGAGTTTGGCTTCTTGGGGAAAAGTGCCTCCTTTCAGAGCCAACTTGCCTAACTTGCCTGCGGCCCGTCCTGGGCTTTTGCCTACAAAAATTCCAGAAGGACGAGGATTTCTCCCAGGCCAAAGCTGCCCCCTCCTCCAAACCTGGCTGCCATCGGAGGCCCAAACGTGCCCTACAAAATGACACCTGCCAAGTGGGCTCTTGAGTTTGGCTTCTTGGGGAAAAGTGACTCCTTTCAAAACCAACTTGCCTGTGTCCCGTCCCGGGCTTTTGCTACAAAAATTCCAGAAGGACGAGGATTTCTCCCAGACCAAAGCTGCCCCCTCCTCCAAACCTGGCTGCCATCGGAGGCCCAAACGCGCCCCACAAAATGACATCTGCATTGAGGGTTCTTGAGTTTGGCTTCTTGGGGAAAAGTGCCTCCTTTCGGAGCCAACTTGCCTAACTTGCCTGCGGCCCGTCCTGGGCTTTTGCCTCCAAAAATTCCATAAGGACGAGGATTTCTCCCAGGCCAAAGCTGCCCCCTCCTCCAAACCTGGCTGCCATCGGAGGCCCAAACGTGCCCTACAAAATGACACCTGCCAAGTGGGCTCTTGAGTTTGGCTTCTTGGGGAAAAGTGACTCCTTTCAAAACCAACTTGCCTGTGTCCCGTCCCGGGCTTTTGCTACAAAAATTCCATAAGGACGAGGATTTCTCCCAGACCAAAGCTGCCCCCTCCTCCAAACCTGGCTGCCATCGGAGGCCCAAACGTGCCCTACAAAATGACATCTGCCAAGTGGGCTCTTGACTTTGGCTTCTTGGGTGGAAGTACCTCCTTTCAAAGCCAACTTGCCTGCGGCCCGCCCTGGGCTTTTGCCTACAAAAATTCCATAATGATGAGGATTTCTCCCAGACCAAAGCTGCCCCCTCCTCCAAACCTGGCTGCCATCGGAGGCCCAAACGTGCCCTACAAAATGACACCTGCCAAGTGGGCTCTTGAGTTTGGCTTCTTGGGGGAAAGTGCCTCCTTTCAAAGCCAACTTGCCTAACTAGCCTGCGGCCTGTGCTGGGCTTTAGACTACAAAAATTCCATAAGGACGAGGATTTCTCCCAGACCAAAGCTGCCCCCTCCTCCAAACCTGGCTGCCATCAGAGGCCCAAATGCGCCCCACAAAATGACATCTGCCAAGTGGGCTCTTGAGTTTGGCTTCTTGGGGAAAAGTGCCTCCTTTCGGAGCCAACTTGCCTAACTAGCCTGCGGCCCGTCCTGGGCTTTTGCCTCCAAAAATTCCAGAAGGACGAGGATTTCTCCCAGACCAAAGCTGCCCCCTCCTCCAAACCTGGCTGCCATCGGAGGCCCAAACGCGCCCTACAAAATGACACCTGCATTGAGGGTTCTTGAGTTTGGCTTCCTGGGGAAAAGTGCCTCCTTTCGGAGTCAACTTGCCTGCGGCCCATGCAGGGCTTTTGCCTACAAAAATTCCAGAAGGACGAGGATTTCTCCCAGACCAAAGCTGCCCCCTCCTCCAAACCTGGCTGCCATCGGAGGCCCAAACGCGCCCCACAAAATGACATCTGCATTGAGGGTTCTTGAGTTTGGCTTCTTGGGGAAAAGTGCCTCCTTTCAGAGCCAACTTGCCTAACTTGCCTGCGGCCCGTCCTGGGCTTTTGCCTACAAAAATTCCAGAAGGACGAGGATTTCTCCCAGGCCAAAGCTGCCCCCTCCTCCAAACCTGGCTGCCATCGGAGGCCCAAACGTGCCCTACAAAATGACACCTGCCAAGTGGGCTCTTGAGTTTGGCTTCTTGGGGAAAAGTGACTCCTTTCAAAACCAACTTGCCTGTGTCCCGTCCCGGGCTTTTGCTACAAAAATTCCAGAAGGACGAGGATTTCTCCCAGACCAAAGCTGCCCCCTCCTCCAAACCTGGCTGCCATCGGAGGCCCAAACGCGCCCCACAAAATGACATCTGCATTGAGGGTTCTTGAGTTTGGCTTCTTGGGGAAAAGTGCCTCCTTTCGGAGCCAACTTGCCTAACTTGCCTGCGGCCCGTCCTGGGCTTTTGCCTCCAAAAATTCCATAAGGACGAGGATTTCTCCCAGGCCAAAGCTGCCCCCTCCTCCAAACCTGGCTGCCATCGGAGGCCAAAACGTGCCCTACAAAATGACACCTGCCAAGTGGGCTCTTGAGTTTGGCTTCTTGGGGAAAAGTGACTCCTTTCAAAACCAACTTGCCTGTGTCCCGTCCCGGGCTTTTGCTACAAAAATTCCATAAGGACGAGGATTTCTCCCAGACCAAAGCTGCCCCCTCCTCCAAACCTGGCTGCCATCGGAGGCCCAAACGTGCCCTACAAAATGACATCTGCCAAGTGGGCTCTTGAGTTTGGCTTCTTGGGTGGAAGTACCTCCTTTCAAAGCCAACTTGCCTGCGGCCCGTCCTGGGCTTTTGCCTACAAAAATTCCATAAGGATGAGGATTTCTCCCAGACCAAAGCTGCCCCCTCCTCCAAACCTGGCTGCCATCGGAGGCCCAAACGTGCCCTACAAAATGACACCTGCCAAGTGGGCTCTTGAGTTTGGCTTCTTGGGGGAAAGTGCCTCCTTTCAAAGCCAACTTGCCTAACTAGCCTGCGGCCTGTGCTGGGCTTTAGACTACAAAAATTCCATAAGGACGAGGATTTCTCCCAGACCAAAGCTGCCCCCTCCTCCAAACCTGGCTGCCATCAGAGGCCCAAATGCGCCCCACAAAATGACATCTGCCAAGTGGGCTCTTGAGTTTGGCTTCTTGGGGAAAAGTGCCTCCTTTCGGAGCCAACTTGCCTAACTAGCCTGCGGCCCGTCCTGGGCTTTTGCCTCCAAAAATTCCAGAAGGACGAGGATTTCTCCCAGACCAAAGCTGCCCCCTCCTCCAAACCTGGCTGCCATCGGAGGCCCAAACGCGCCCTACAAAATGACACCTGCATTGAGGGTTCTTGAGTTTGGCTTCCTGGGGAAAAGTGCCTCCTTTCGGAGTCAACTTGCCTGCGGCCCATGCAGGGCTTTTGCCTACAAAAATTCCAGAAGGACGAGGATTTCTCCCAGACCAAAGCTGCCCCCTCCTCCAAACCTGGCTGCCATCGGAGGCCCAAACGTGCCCTACAAAATGACACCTGCCAAGTGGGCTCTTGAGTTTGGCTTCTTGGGTGGAAGTGCCTCCTTTCAAAGCCAACTTGCCTAACTAGCCTGCGGCCCGTGCTGGGCTTTAGACTACAAAAATTCCATAAGGACGAGGATTCCTCCCAGACCAAAGCTGCCCCCTCCTCCAAACCTGGCTGCCATCGGAAGCCCAAACGCGCCCTACAAAATGACATCTGCCAAGTGGGCTCTTGAGTTTGGCTTTCTGGGGAAAAGTGCCTCCTTTCGGAGTCAACTTGCCTGCGGCTCATGCAGGGGTTTTGCCTACAAAAATTCCATAAGGACGAGGATTTCTCCCAGACCAAAGCTGCCCCCTCCTCCAAACCTGGCTGCCATCGGAGGCCCAAACGCGCCCTACAAAATGACACCTGCCAAGTGGGCTCTTGAGTTTGGCTTCTTGGGGAAAATTGCCTCCTTTCGGAGTCAACTTGCCGGCGGCCCATGCAGGGCTTTTGCCTACAAAAATTCCATAAGGACGAGGATTCCTCCCAGACCAAAGCTGCCCCCTCCGCCAAACCTGGCTGCCATCGGAGGCCCAAACGCGCCCTACAAAATGACATCTGCCAAGCGGGCTCTTGAGTTTGGCTTCTTGAGGAAAAGTGCCTCCTTTCGGAGTCAACTTGCCGGCGGCCCATGCAGGGCTTTTGCCTACAAAAATTCCATAAGGACGAGGATTTCTCCCAGACCAAAGCTGCCCCCTCCTCCAAACCTGGCTGCCATCGGAGGCCCAAACGCGCCCTACAAAATGACACCTGCCAAGTGGGCTCTTGAGTTTGGCTTCTTGGGGAAAAGTGCCTCCTTTCGGAGCCAACTTGCCTAACTAGCCTGCGGCCCGTGCTGGGCTTTTGCCTACAAAAATTCCATAAGGACGAGGATTTCTCCCAGACCAAAGCTGCCCCCTCCTCCAAACCTGGCTGCCATCGGAGGCCCAAACGCGCCCTACAAAATGACACCTGCATTGAGGGTTCTTGAGTTTGGCTTCCTGGGGAAAAGTGCCTCCTTTCGGAGTCAACTTGCCTGCGGCCCATGCAGGGCTTTTGCCTCCAAAAATTCCATAAGGACGAGGATTTCTCCCAGACCAAAGCTGCCCCCTCCTCCAAACCTGGCTGCCATTGGAGGCCCACACGTGCCCTACAAAATGACACCTGCCAAGTGGGCTCTTGAGTTTGGCTTCTTGGGTGGAAGTGCCTCCTTTCAAAGCCAACTTGCCTGCGGCCTGTCCTGGGCTTTTGCCTACAAAAATTCCATAAGGACGAGGATTTCTCCCAGACCAAAGCTGCCCCCTCCTCCAAACCTGGCTGCCATCGGAGGCCCAAACGCGCCCTACAAAATGACATCTGCCAAGTGGGCTCTTGAGTTTGGCTTCTTGGGGAAAAGTGCCTCCTTTCGGAGCCAACTTGCCTAACTTGCCTGCGGCCCGTCCTGGGCTTTTGCTACAAAAATTCCATAAGGACGAGGATTTCTCCCAGACCAAAGCTGCCCCCTCCTCCAAACCTGGCTGCCATCGGAGGCCCAAACGCGCCCTACAAAATGACATCTGCATTGTGGGTTCTTGAGTTTGGCTTCTTGGGGGAAAGTGCCTCCTTTCAAAGCAACTTGCCTAACTTGCCTGCGGCCCATGCGGGGTTTTTGCCTACAAAAATTCCATAAGGACGAGGATTTCTCCCAGACCAAAGCTGCCCCCTCCTCCAAACCTGGCTGCCATCGGAGGCCGAAACGTGCCCTACAAAATGACATCTGCCAAGTGGGCTCTTGAATTTGGCTTCTTGGGTGGAAGTACCTCCTTTCAAAGCCAACTTGCCTGCGGCCCGTCCTGGGCTTTTGCCTACAAAAATTCCATAAGGATGAGGATTTCTCCCAGACCAAAGCTGCCCCCTCCTCCAAACCTGGCTGCCATCGGAGGCCCAAACGTGCCCTACAAAATGACACCTGCCAAGTGGGCTCTTGAGTTTGGCTTCTTGGGGGAAAGTGCCTCCTTTCAAAGCCAACTTGCCTAACTAGCCTGCGGCCTGTGCTGGGCTTTAGACTACAAAAATTCCATAAGGACGAGGATTTCTCCCAGACCAAAGCTGCCCCCTCCTCCAAACCTGGCTGCCATCAGAGGCCCAAATGCGCCCCACAAAATGACATCTGCCAAGTGGGCTCTTGAGTTTGGCTTCTTGGGGAAAAGTGCCTCCTTTCGGAGCCAACTTGCCTAACTAGCCTGCGGCCCGTCCTGGGCTTTTGCCTCCAAAAATTCCAGAAGGACGAGGATTTCTCCCAGACCAAAGCTGCCCCCTCCTCCAAACCTGGCTGCCATCGGAGGCCCAAACGCGCCCTACAAAATGACACCTGCATTGAGGGTTCTTGAGTTTGGCTTCCTGGGGAAAAGTGCCTCCTTTCGGAGTCAACTTGCCTGCGGCCCATGCAGGGCTTTTGCCTACAAAAATTCCAGAAGGACGAGGATTTCTCCCAGACCAAAGCTGCCCCCTCCTCCAAACCTGGCTGCCATCGGAGGCCCAAACGTGCCCTACAAAATGACACCTGCCAAGTGGGCTCTTGAGTTTGGCTTCTTGGGTGGAAGTGCCTCCTTTCAAAGCCAACTTGCCTAACTAGCCTGCGGCCCGTGCTGGGCTTTAGACTACAAAAATTCCATAAGGACGAGGATTTCTCCCAGACCAAAGCTGCCCCCTCCTCCAAACCTGGCTGACATCGGAGGCCCAAACGCGCCCTAGAAAATGACATCTGCCAAGTGGGCTCTTGAGTTTGGCTTCTTGGGGAAAAGTGACTCCTTTCAAAACCAACTTGCCTGCGTCCCGTCCCGGGCTTTTGCTACAAAAATTCCATAAGGACGAGGATTCCTCCCAGACCAAAGCTGCCCCCTCCTCCAAACCTGGCTGCCATCGGAAGCCCAAACGCGCCCTACAAAATGACATCTGCCAAGTGGGCTCTTGAGTTTGGCTTTCTGGGGAAAAGTGCCTCCTTTCGGAGTCAACTTGCCTGCGGCTCATGCAGGGGTTTTGCCTACAAAAATTCCATAAGGACGAGGATTTCTCCCAGACCAAAGCTGCCCCCTCCTCCAAACCTGGCTGCCATCGGAGGCCCAAACGCGCCCTACAAAATGACACCTGCCAAGTGGGCTCTTGAGTTTGGCTTCTTGGGGAAAATTGCCTCCTTTCGGAGTCAACTTGCCGGCGGCCCATGCAGGGCTTTTGCCTACAAAAATTCCATAAGGACGAGGATTCCTCCCAGACCAAAGCTGCCCCCTCCTCCAAACCTGGCTGCCATCGGAGGCCCAAACGCGCCCTAAAAAATGACATCTGCCAAGCGGGCTCTTGAGTTTGGCTTCTTGAGGAAAAGTGCCTCCTTTCGGAGTCAACTTGCCGGCGGCCCATGCAGGGCTTTTGCCTACAAAAATTCCATAAGGACGAGGATTTCTCCCAGACCAAAGCTGCCCCCTCCTCCAAACCTGGCTGCCATCGGAGGCCCAAACGCGCCCTACAAAATGACACCTGCCAAGTGGGCTCTTGAGTTTGGCTTCTTGGGGAAAAGTGACTCCTTTCGGAGCCAACTTGCCTAACTAGCCTGCGGCCCGTGCTGGGCTTTAGACTACAAAAATTCCATAAGGACGAGGATTTCTCCCAGACCAAAGCTGCCCCCTCCTCCAAACCTGGCTGCCATCGGAGGCCCAAACGCGCCCTACAAAATGACACCTGCATTGAGGGTTCTTGAGTTTGGCTTCCTGGGGAAAAGTGCCTCCTTTCGGAGTCAACTTGCCTGCGGCCCATGCAGGGCTTTTGCCTCCAAAAATTCCATAAGGACGAGGATTTCTCCCAGACCAAAGCTGCCCCCTCCTCCAAACCTGGCTGCCATTGGAGGCCCACACGTGCCCTACAAAATGACACCTGCCAAGTGGGCTCTTGAGTTTGGCTTCTTGGGTGGAAGTGCCTCCTTTCAAAGCCAACTTGCCTGCGGCCCGTCCTGGGCTTTTGCCTACAAAAATTCCATAAGGACGAGGATTTCTCCCAGACCAAAGCTGCCCCCTCCTCCAAACCTGGCTGCCATCGGAGGCCCAAACGCGCCCTACAAAATGACATCTGCCAAGTGGGCTCTTGAGTTTGGCTTCTTGGGGAAAAGTGCCTCCTTTCGGAGCCAACTTGCCTAACTTGCCTGCGGCCCGTCCTGGGCTTTTGCTACAAAAATTCCATAAGGACGAGGATTTCTCCCAGACCAAAGCTGCCCCCTCCTCCAAACCTGGCTGCCATCGGAGGCCCAAACGCGCCCTACAAAATGACATCTGCATTGTGGGTTCTTGAGTTTGGCTTCTTGGGGGAAAGTGCCTCCTTTCAAAGCAACTTGCCTAATTTGCCTGCGGCCCATGCGGGGTTTTTGCCTACAAAAATTCCATAAGGACGAGGATTTCTCCCAGACCAAAGCTGCCCCCTCCTCCAAACCTGGCTGCCATCGGAGGCCGAAACGTGCCCTACAAAATGACATCTGCCAAGTGGGCTCTTGAATTTGGCTTCTTGGGTGGAAGTACCTCCTTTCAAAGCCAACTTGCCTGCGGCCCGTCCTGGGCTTTTGCCTACAAAAATTCCAGAAGGACGAGGATTTCTCCCAGACCAAAGCTGCCCCCTCCTCCAAACCTGGCTGCCATCGGAGGCCCAAACGCGCCCTACAAAATGACATCTGCCAAGTGGGCTCTTGAGTTTGGCTTCTTGGGTGGAAGTGCCTCCTTTCAAAGCCAACTTGCCTAACTAGCCTGCGGCCCGTGCTGGGCTTTAGACTACAAAAATTCCATAAGGACGAGGATTTCTCCCAGACCAAAGCTGCCCCCTCCTCCAAACCTGGCTGCCATCGGAGGCCCAAACGCGCCCCACAAAATGACATCTGCATTGAGGGTTCTTGAGTTTGGCTTCTTGGGGAAAAGTGCCTCCTTTCGGAGTCAACTTGCCTAACTTGCCTGCGGCCCATGTGGGGTTTTTGCCTACAAAAATTCCATAAGGACGAGGATTTCTCCCAGACCAAAGCTGCCCCCTCCTCCAAACCTGGCTGACATCGGAGGCCCAAACGCGCCCTACAAAATGACACCTGCCAAGTCGGCTCTTGAGTTTGGCTTCTTGGGGAAAAGTGACTCCTTTCAAAACCAACTTGCCTGCGTCCCGTCCTGGGCTTTTGCGACAAAAATTCCATAAGGACGAGGATTCCTCCCAGACCAAAGCTGCCCCCTCCTCCAAACCTGGCTGCCATCGGAGGCCCAAACGCGCCCTACAAAATGACATCTGCCAAGTGGGCTCTTGAGTTTGGCTTCTTGGGGGAAAGTGCCTCCTTTCAAAGCCAACTTGCCTAACTAGCCTGCGGCCCGTGCTGGGCTTTAGACTACAAAAATTCCATAAGGACGAGGATTTCTCCCAGACCAAAGCTGCCCCCTCCTCCAAACCTGGCTGCCATCAGAGGCCCAAATGCGCCCCACAAAATGACATCTGCCAAGTGGGCTCTTGAGTTTGGCTTCTTGGGGAAAAGTGCCTCCTTTCGGAGCCAACTTGCCTAACTTGCCTGCGGCCCGTCCTGGGCTTTTGCCTCCAAAAATTCCAGAAGGACGAGGATTTCTCCCAGACCAAAGCTGCCCCCTCCTCCAAACCTGGCTGCCATCGGAGGCCCAAACGCGCCCCACAAAATGACACCTGCATTGAGGGTTCTTGAGTTTGGCTTCCTGGGGAAAAGTGCCTCCTTTCGGAGTCAACTTGCCTGCGGCCCATGCAGGGCTTTTGCCTACAAAAATTCCAGAAGGACGAGGATTTCTCCCAGACCAAAGCTGCCCCCTCCTCCAAACCTGGCTGCCATCGGAGGCCCAAACGTGCCCTACAAAATGACACCTGCCAAGTGGGCTCTTGAGTTTGGCTTCTTGGGTGGAAGTGCCTCCTTTCAAAGCCAACTTGCCTGCGGCCGGTCCTGGGCTTTTGCCTACAAAAATTCCATAAGGACGAGGATTTCTCCCAGACCAAAGCTGCCCCCTCCTCCAAACCTGGCTGCCATAGGAGGCCCAAACGCGCCCTACAAAATGACATCTGCCAAGTGGGCTCTTGAGATTGGCTTCTTGCGGAAAAGTGCCTCCTTTCAAAGCCAACTTGCCTAACTAGCCTGCGGCCCGTGCTGGGCTTTAGACTACAAAAATTCCATAAGGACGAGGATTTCTCCCAGACCAAAGCTGCCCCCTCCTCCAAACCTGGCTGACATCGGAGGCCCAAACGCGCCCTAGAAAATGACACCTGCCAAGTGGGCTCTTGAGTTTGGCTTCTTGGGGAAAAGTGACTCCTTTCAAAACCAACTTGCCTGCGTCCCGTCCCGGGTTTTTGCTACAAAAATTCCATAAGGACGAGGATTCCTCCCAGACCAAAGCTGCCCCCTCCTCCAAACCTGGCTGCCATCGGAGGCCCAAACGCGCCCCACAAAATGACACCTGCATTGAGGGTTCCTGAGTTTGGCTTCCTGGGGAAAAGTGCCTCCTTTCGGAGTCAACTTGCCTGCGGCCCATGCAGGGCTTTTGCCTACAAAAATTCCAGAAGGACGAGGATTTCTCCCAGACCAAAGCTGCCCCCTCCTCCAAACCTGGCTGCCATCGGAGGCCCAAACGCGCCCCACAAAATGACATCTGCATTGAGGGTTCTTGAGTTTGGCTTCTTGGGGAAAAGTGCCTCCTTTCAGAGCCAACTTGCCTAACTTGCCTGCGGCCCGTCCTGGGCTTTTGCCTACAAAAATTCCAGAAGGACGAGGATTTCTCCCAGGCCAAAGCTGCCCCCTCCTCCAAACCTGGCTGCCATCGGAGGCCCAAACGTGCCCTACAAAATGACACCTGCCAAGTGGGCTCTTGAGTTTGGCTTCTTGGGGAAAAGTGACTCCTTTCAAAACCAACTTGCCTGTGTCCCGTCCCGGGCTTTTGCTACAAAAATTCCAGAAGGACGAGGATTTCTCCCAGACCAAAGCTGCCCCCTCCTCCAAACCTGGCTGCCATCGGAGGCCCAAACGCGCCCCACAAAATGACATCTGCATTGAGGGTTCTTGAGTTTGGCTTCTTGGGGAAAAGTGCCTCCTTTCGGAGCCAACTTGCCTAACTTGCCTGCGGCCCGTCCTGGGCTTTTGCCTCCAAAAATTCCATAAGGACGAGGATTTCTCCCAGGCCAAAGCTGCCCCCTCCTCCAAACCTGGCTGCCATCGGAGGCCCAAACGTGCCCTACAAAATGACACCTGCCAAGTGGGCTCTTGAGTTTGGCTTCTGGGGGAAAAGTGACTCCTTTCAAAACCAACTTGCCTGTGTCCCGTCCCGGGCTTTTGCTACAAAAATTCCATAAGGACGAGGATTTCTCCCAGACCAAAGCTGCCCCCTCCTCCAAACCTGGCTGCCATCGGAGGCCCAAACGTGCCCTACAAAATGACATCTGCCAAGTGGGCTCTTGAGTTTGGCTTCTTGGGTGGAAGTACCTCCTTTCAAAGCCAACTTGCCTGCAGCCCGTCCTGGGCTTTTGCCTACAAAAATTCCATAAGGATGAGGATTTCTCCCAGACCAAAGCTGCCCCCTCCTCCAAACCTGGCTGCCATCGGACGCCCAAACGTGCCCTACAAAATGACACCTGCCAAGTGGGCTCTTGAGTTTGGCTTCTTGGGGGAAAGTGCCTCCTTTCAAAGCCAACTTGCCTAACTAGCCTGCGGCCTGTGCTGGGCTTTAGACTACAAAAATTCCATAAGGACGAGGATTTCTCCCAGACCAAAGCTGCCCCCTCCTCCAAACCTGGCTGCCATCAGAGGCCCAAATGCGCCCCACAAAATGACATATGCCAAGTGGGCTCTTGAGTTTGGCTTCTTGGGGAAAAGTGCCTCCTTTCGGAGCCAACTTGCCTAACTAGCCTGCGGCCCGTCCTGGGCTTTTGCCTCCAAAAATTCCAGAAGGACGAGGATTTCTCCCAGACCAAAGCTGCCCCCTCCTCCAAACCTGGCTGCCATCGGAGGCCCAAACGCGCCCTACAAAATGACACCTGCATTGAGGGTTCTTGAGTTTGGCTTCCTGGGGAAAAGTGCCTCCTTTCGGAGTCAACTTGCCTGCGGCCCATGCAGGGCTTTTGCCTACAAAAATTCCAGAAGGACGAGGATTTCTCCCAGACCAAAGCTGCCCCCTCCTCCAAACCTGGCTGCCATCGGAGGCCCAAACGCGCCCTACAAAATGACACCTGCCAAGTGGGCTCTTGAGTTTGGCTTCTTGGGTGGAAGTGCCTCCTTTCAAAGCCAACTTGCCTAACTAGCCTGCGGCCCGTGCTGGGCTTTAGACTACAAAAATTCCATAAGGACGAGGATTTCTCCCAGACCAAAGCTGCCCCCTCCTCCAAACCTGGCTGACATCGGAGGCCCAAACGCGCCCTAGAAAATGACATCTGCCAAGTGGGCTCTTGAGTTTGGCTTCTTGGGGAAAAGTGACTCCTTTCAAAACCAACTTGCCTGCGTCCCGTCCCGGGCTTTTGCTACAAAAATTCCATAAGGACGAGGATTCCTCCCAGACCAAAGCTGCCCCCTCCTCCAAACCTGGCTGCCATCGGAGGCCCAAACGCGCCCTACAAAATGACACCTGCCAAGTGGGCTCTTGAGTTTGGCTTCTTGGGGAAAATTGCCTCCTTTCGGAGTCAACTTGCCGGCGGCCCATGCAGGGCTTTTGCCTACAAAAATTCCATAAGGACGAGGATTCCTCCCAGACCAAAGCTGCCCCCTCCGCCAAACCTGGCTGCCATCGGAGGCCCAAACGCGCCCTACAAAATGACATCTGCCAAGCGGGCTCTTGAGTTTGGCTTCTTGAGGAAAAGTGCCTCCTTTCGGAGTCAACTTGCCGGCGGCCCATGCAGGGCTTTTGCCTCCAAAAATTCCATAAGGACGAGGATTTCTCCCAGACCAAAGCTGCCCCCTCCTCCAAACCTGGCTGCCATCGGAGGCCCAAACGCGCCCTACAAAATGACACCTGCCAAGTGGGCTCTTGAGTTTGGCTTCTTGGGGAAAAGTGCCTCCTTTCGGAGCCAACTTGCCTAACTCGCCTGCGGCCCGTCCTGGGCTTTTGCCTACAAAAATTCCATAAGGACGAGGATTTCTCCCAGACCAAAGCTGCCCCCTCCTCCAAACCTGGCTGCCATCGGAGGCCCAAACGCGCCCTACAAAATTACACCTGCATTGAGGGTTCTTGAGTTTGGCTTCCTGGGGAAAAGTGCCTCCTTTCGGAGTCAACTTGCCTACGGCCCATGCAGGGCTTTTGCCTCCAAAAATTCCATAAGGACGAGGATTTCTCCCAGACCAAAGCTGCCCCCTCCTCCAAACCTGGCTGCCATTGGAGGCCCACACGTGCCCTACAAAATGACACCTGCCAAGTGGGCTCTTGAGTTTGGCTTCTTGGGTGGAAGTGCCTCCTTTCAAAGCCAACTTGCCTGCGGCCCGTCCTGGGCTTTTGCCTACAAAAATTCCATAAGGACGAGGATTTCTCCCAGACCAAAGCTGCCCCCTCCTCCAAACCTGGCTGCCATCGGAGGCCCAAACGCGCCCTACAAAATGACATCTGCCAAGTGGGCTCTTGAGTTTGGCTTCTTGGGGAAAAGTGCCTCCTTTCGGAGCCAACTTGCCTAACTTGCCTGCGGCCCATCCTGGGCTTTTGCTACAAAAATTCCATAAGGACGAGGATTTCTCCCAGACCAAAGCTGCCCCCTCCTCCAAACCTGGCTGCCATCGGAGGCCCAAACGCGCCCTACAAAATGACATCTGCATTGTGGGTTCTTGAGTTTGGCTTCTTGGGGGAAAGTGCCTCCTTTCAAAGCAACTTGCCTAACTTGCCTGCGGCCCATGCGGGGTTTTTGCCTACAAAAATTCCATAAGGACGAGGATTTCTCCCAGACCAAAGCTGCCCCCTCCTCCAAACCTGGCTGCCATCGGAGGCCGAAACGTGCCCTACAAAATGACATCTGCCAAGTGGGCTCTTGAATTTGGCTTCTTGGGTGGAAGTACCTCCTTTCAAAGCCAACTTGCCTGCGGCCCGTCCTGGGCTTTTGCCTCCAAAAATTCCAGAAGGACGAGGATTTCTCCCAGACCAAAGCTGCCCCCTCCTCCAAACCTGGCTGCCATCGGAGGCCCAAACGCGCCCTACAAAATGACACCTGCATTGAGGGTTCTTGAGTTTGGCTTCCTGGGGAAAAGTGCCTCCTTTCGGAGTCAACTTGCCTGCGGCCCATGCAGGGCTTTTGCCTACAAAAATTCCAGAAGGACGAGGATTTCTCCCAGACCAAAGCTGCCCCCTCCTCCAAACCTGGCTGCCATCGGAGGCCCAAACGCGCCCTACAAAATGACACCTGCCAAGTGGGCTCTTGAGTTTGGCTTCTTGGGGAAAATTGCCTCCTTTCGGAGTCAACTTGCCGGCGGCCCATGCAGGGCTTTTGCCTACAAAAATTCCATAAGGACGAGGATTCCTCCCAGACCAAAGCTGCCCCCTCCGCCAAACCTGGCTGCCATCGGAGGCCCAAACGCGCCCTACAAAATGACATCTGCCAAGCGGGCTCTTGAGTTTGGCTTCTTGAGGAAAAGTGCCTCCTTTCGGAGTCAACTTGCCGGCGGCCCATGCAGGGCTTTTGCCTCCAAAAATTCCATAAGGACGAGGATTTCTCCCAGACCAAAGCTGCCCCCTCCTCCAAACCTGGCTGCCATCGGAGGCCCAAACGCGCCCTACAAAATGACACCTGCCAAGTGGGCTCTTGAGTTTGGCTTCTTGGGGAAAAGTGCCTCCTTTCGGAGCCAACTTGCCTAACTTGCCTGCGGCCCGTCCTGGGCTTTTGCCTACAAAAATTCCATAAGGACGAGGATTTCTCCCAGACCAAAGCTGCCCCCTCCTCCAAACCTGGCTGCCATCGGAGGCCCAAACGCGCCCTACAAAATGACACCTGCATTGAGGGTTCTTGAGTTTGGCTTCCTGGGGAAAAGTGCCTCCTTTCGGAGTCAACTTGCCTGCGGCCCATGCAGGGCTTTTGCCTCCAAAAATTCCATAAGGACGAGGATTTCTCCCAGACCAAAGCTGCCCCCTCCTCCAAACCTGGCTGCCATTGGAGGCCCAAACGTGCCCTACAAAATGACACCTGCCAAGTGGGCTCTTGAGTTTGGCTTCTTGGGTGGAAGTGCCTCCTTTCAAAGCCAACTTGCCTGCGGCCCGTCCTGGGCTTTTGCCTACAAAAATTCCATAAGGACGAGGATTTCTCCCAGACCAAAGCTGCCCCCTCCTCCAAACCTGGCTGCCATCGGAGGCCCAAACGCGCCCTACAAAATGACATCTGCCAAGTGGGCTCTTGAGTTTGGCTTCTTGGGGGAAAGTGCCTCCTTTCGGAGCCAACTTGCCTAACTTGCCTGCGGCCCATCCTGGGCTTTTGCTACAAAAATTCCACAAGGACGAGGATTTCTCCCAGACCAAAGCTGCCCCCTCCTCCAAACCTGGCTGCCATCGGAGGCCGAAACGTGCCCTACAAAATGACATCTGCCAAGTGGGCTCTTGAATTTGGCTTCTTGGGTGGAAGTACCTCCTTTCAAAGCCAACTTGCCTGCGGCCCGTCCTGGGCTTTTGCCTACAAAAATTCCAGAAGGACGAGGATTTCTCCCAGACCAAAGCTGCCCCCTCCTCCAAACCTGGCTGCCATCGGAGGCCCAAACGCGCCCTACAAAATGACATCTGCCAAGTGGGCTCTTGAGTTTGGCTTCTTGGGTGGAAGTGCCTCCTTTCAAAGCCAACTTGCCTAACTAGCCTGCGGCCCGTGCTGGGCTTTAGACTACAAAAATTCCATAAGGACGAGGATTTCTCCCAGACCAAAGCTGCCCCCTCCTCCAAACCTGGCTGACATCGGAGGCCCAAACGCGCCCTACAAAATGACACCTGCCAAGTCGGCTCTTGAGTTTGGCTTCTTGGGGAAAAGTGACTCCTTTCAAAACCAACTTGCCTGCGTCCCGTCCTGGGCTTTTGCTACAAAAATTCCATAAGGACGAGGATTCCTCCCAGACCAAAGCTGCCCCCTCCTCCAAACCTGGCTGCCATCGGAGGCCCAAACGCGCCCTACAAAATGACATCTGCCAAGTGGGCTCTTGAGTTTGGCTTTCTGGGGAAAAGTGCCTCCTTTCGGAGTCAATTTGCCTGCGGCTCATGCAGGGGTTTTGCCTACAAAAATTCCATAAGGACGAGGATTTCTCCCAGACCAAAGCTGCCCCCTCCTCCAAACCTGGCTGCCATCGGAGGCCCAAACGCGCCCTACAAAATGACACCTGCCAAGTGGGCTCTTGAGTTTGGCTTCTTGGGGAAAATTGCCTCCTTTCGGAGCCAACTTGCCTAACTTGCCTGCGGCCCATCCTGGGCTTTTGAGTACAAAAATTCCAGAAGGACGAGGATTTCTCCCAGGCCAAAGCTGCCCCCTCCTCCAAACCTGGCTGCCATCGGAGGCCCAAACGTGCCCTACAAAATGACACCTGCCAAGTGGGCTCTTGAGTTTGGCTTCTTGGGGAAAAGTGACTCCTTTCAAAACCAACTTGCCTGTGTCCCGTCCCGGGCTTTTGCTACAAAAATTCCAGAAGGACGAGGATTTCTCCCAGACCAAAGCTGCCCCCTCCTCCAAACCTGGCTGCCATCGGAGGCCCAAACGCGCCCCACAAAATGACATCTGCATTGAGGGTTCTTGAGTTTGGCTTCTTGGGGAAAAGTGCCTCCTTTCGGAGCCAACTTGCCTAACTTGCCTGCGGCCCGTCCTGGGCTTTTGCCTCCAAAAATTCCATAAGGACGAGGATTTCTCCCAGGCCAAAGCTGCCCCCTCCTCCAAACCTGGCTGCCATCGGAGGCCCAAACGTGCCCTACAAAATGACACCTGCCAAGTGGGCTCTTGAGTTTGGCTTCTGGGGGAAAAGTGACTCCTTTCAAAACCAACTTGCCTGTGTCCCGTCCCGGGCTTTTGCTACAAAAATTCCATAAGGACGAGGATTCCTCCCAGACCAAAGCTGCCCCCTCCGCCAAACCTGGCTGCCATCGGAGGCCCAAACGCGCCCTACAAAATGACATCTGCCAAGCGGGCTCTTGAGTTTGGCTTCTTGAGGAAAAGTGCCTCCTTTCGGAGTCAACTTGCCGGCGGCCCATGCAGGGCTTTTGCCTCCAAAAATTCCATAAGGACGAGGATTTCTCCCAGACCAAAGCTGCCCCCTCCTCCAAACCTGGCTGCCATCGGAGGCCCAAACGCGCCCTACAAAATGACACCTGCCAAGTGGGCTCTTGAGTTTGGCTTCTTGGGGAAAAGTGCCTCCTTTCGGAGCCAACTTGCCTAACTTGCCTGCGGCCCGTCCTGGGCTTTTGCCTACAAAAATTCCATAAGGACGAGGATTTCTCCCAGACCAAAGCTGCCCCCTCCTCCAAACCTGGCTGCCATCGGAGGCCCAAACGCGCCCTACAAAATGACACCTGCATTGAGGGTTCTTGAGTTTGGCTTCCTGGGGAAAAGTGCCTCCTTTCGGAGTCAACTTGCCTGCGGCCCATGCAGGGCTTTTGCCTCCAAAAATTCCATAAGGACGAGGATTTCTCCCAGACCAAAGCTGCCCCCTCCTCCAAACCTGGCTGCCATTGGAGGCCCAAACGTGCCCTACAAAATGACACCTGCCAAGTGGGCTCTTGAGTTTGGCTTCTTGGGTGGAAGTGCCTCCTTTCAAAGCCAACTTGCCTGCGGCCCGTCCTGGGCTTTTGCCTACAAAAATTCCATAAGGACGAGGATTTCTCCCAGACCAAAGCTGCCCCCTCCTCCAAACCTGGCTGCCATCGGAGGCCCAAACGCGCCCTACAAAATGACATCTGCCAAGTGGGCTCTTGAGTTTGGCTTCTTGGGGGAAAGTGCCTCCTTTCGGAGCCAACTTGCCTAACTTGCCTGCGGCCCATCCTGGGCTTTTGCTACAAAAATTCCATAAGGACGAGGATTTCTCCCAGACCAAAGCTGCCCCCTCCTCCAAACCTGGCTGCCATCGGAGGCCGAAACGTGCCCTACAAAATGACATCTGCCAAGTGGGCTCTTGAATTTGGCTTCTTGGGTGGAAGTACCTCCTTTCAAAGCCAACTTGCCTGCGGCCCGTCCTGGGCTTTTGCCTACAAAAATTCCAGAAGGACGAGGATTTCTCCCAGACCAAAGCTGCCCCCTCCTCCAAACCTGGCTGCCATCGGAGGCCCAAACGCGCCCTACAAAATGACATCTGCCAAGTGGGCTCTTGAGTTTGGCTTCTTGGGTGGAAGTGCCTCCTTTCAAAGCCAACTTGCCTAACTAGCCTGCGGCCCGTGCTGGGCTTTAGACTACAAAAATTCCATAAGGACGAGGATTTCTCCCAGACCAAAGCTGCCCCCTCCTCCAAACCTGGCTGACATCGGAGGCCCAAACGCGCCCTACAAAATGACACCTGCCAAGTCGGCTCTTGAGTTTGGCTTCTTGGGGAAAAGTGACTCCTTTCAAAACCAACTTGCCTGCGTCCCGTCCTGGGCTTTTGCTACAAAAATTCCATAAGGACGAGGATTCCTCCCAGACCAAAGCTGCCCCCTCCTCCAAACCTGGCTGCCATCGGAGGCCCAAACGCGCCCTACAAAATGACATCTGCCAAGTGGGCTCTTGAGTTTGGCTTTCTGGGGAAAAGTGCCTCCTTTCGGAGTCAATTTGCCTGCGGCTCATGCAGGGGTTTTGCCTACAAAAATTCCATAAGGACGAGGATTTCTCCCAGACCAAAGCTGCCCCCTCCTCCAAACCTGGCTGCCATCGGAGGCCCAAACGCGCCCTACAAAATGACACCTGCCAAGTGGGCTCTTGAGTTTGGCTTCTTGGGGAAAATTGCCTCCTTTCGGAGCCAACTTGCCTAACTTGCCTGCGGCCCGTCCTGGGCTTTTGAGTACAAAAATTCCAGAAGGACGAGGATTTCTCCCAGGCCAAAGCTGCCCCCTCCTCCAAACCTGGCTGCCATCGGAGGCCCAAACGTGCCCTACAAAATGACACCTGCCAAGTGGGCTCTTGAGTTTGGCTTCTTGGGGAAAAGTGACTCCTTTCAAAACCAACTTGCCTGTGTCCCGTCCCGGGCATTTGCTACAAAAATTCCAGAAGGACGAGGATTTCTCCCAGACCAAAGCTGCCCCCTCCTCCAAACCTGGCTGCCATCGGAGGCCCAAACGCGCCCCACAAAATGACATCTGCATTGAGGGTTCTTGAGTTTGGCTTCTTGGGGAAAAGTGCCTCCTTTCGGAGCCAACTTGCCTAACTTGCCTGCGGCCCGTCCTGGGCTTTTGCCTCCAAAAATTCCATAAGGACGAGGATTTCTCCCAGGCCAAAGCTGCCCCCTCCTCCAAACCTGGCTGCCATCGGAGGCCCAAACGTGCCCTACAAAATGACACCTGCCAAGTGGGCTCTTGAGTTTGGCTTCTGGGGGAAAAGTGACTCCTTTCAAAACCAACTTGCCTGTGTCCCGTCCCGGGCTTTTGCTACAAAAATTCCATAAGGACGAGGATTTCTCCCAGACCAAAGCTGCCCCCTCCTCCAAACCTGGCTGCCATCGGAGGCCCAAACGTGCCCTACAAAATGACATCTGCCAAGTGGGCTCTTGAGTTTGGCTTCTTGGGTGGAAGTACCTCCTTTCAAAGCCAACTTGCCTGCAGCCCGTCCTGGGCTTTTGCCTACAAAAATTCCATAAGGATGAGGATTTCTCCCAGACCAAAGCTGCCCCCTCCTCCAAACCTGGCTGCCATCGGACGCCCAAACGTGCCCTACAAAATGACACCTGCCAAGTGGGCTCTTGAGTTTGGCTTCTTGGGGGAAAGTGCCTCCTTTCAAAGCCAACTTGCCTAACTAGCCTGCGGCCTGTGCTGGGCTTTAGACTACAAAAATTCCATAAGGACGAGGATTTCTCCCAGACCAAAGCTGCCCCCTCCTCCAAACCTGGCTGCCATCAGAGGCCCAAATGCGCCCCACAAAATGACATATGCCAAGTGGGCTCTTGAGTTTGGCTTCTTGGGGAAAAGTGCCTCCTTTCGGAGCCAACTTGCCTAACTAGCCTGCGGCCCGTCCTGGGCTTTTGCCTCCAAAAATTCCAGAAGGACGAGGATTTCTCCCAGACCAAAGCTGCCCCCTCCTCCAAACCTGGCTGCCATCGGAGGCCCAAACGCGCCCTACAAAATGACACCTGCATTGAGGGTTCTTGAGTTTGGCTTCCTGGGGAAAAGTGCCTCCTTTCGGAGTCAACTTGCCTGCGGCCCATGCAGGGCTTTTGCCTACAAAAATTCCAGAAGGACGAGGATTTCTCCCAGACCAAAGCTGCCCCCTCCTCCAAACCTGGCTGCCATCGGAGGCCCAAACGTGCCCTACAAAATGACACCTGCCAAGTGGGCTCTTGAGTTTGGCTTCTTGGGTGGAAGTGCCTCCTTTCAAAGCCAACTTGCCTAACTAGCCTGCGGCCCGTGCTGGGCTTTAGACTACAAAAATTCCATAAGGACGAGGATTTCTCCCAGACCAAAGCTGCCCCCTCCTCCAAACCTGGCTGACATCGGAGGCCCAAACGCGCCCTAGAAAATGACATCTGCCAAGTGGGCTCTTGAGTTTGGCTTCTTGGGGAAAAGTGACTCCTTTCAAAACCAACTTGCCTGCGTCCCGTCCCGGGCTTTTGCTACAAAAATTCCATAAGGACGAGGATTCCTCCCAGACCAAAGCTGCCCCCTCCTCCAAACCTGGCTGCCATCGGAAGCCCAAACGCGTCCTACAAAATGATATCTGCCAAGTGGGCTCTTGAGTTTGGCTTTCTGGGGAAAAGTGCCTCCTTTCGGAGTCAACTTGCCTGCGGCTCATGCAGGGGTGTTGCCTACAAAAATTCCATAAGGACGAGGATTTCTCCCAGACCAAAGCTGCCCCCTCCTCCAAACCTGGCTGCCATCGGAGGCCCAAACGCGCCCTACAAAATGACACCTGCCAAGTGGGCTCTTGAGTTTGGCTTCTTGGGGAAAATTGCCTCCTTTCGGAGTCAACTTGCCGGCGGCCCATGCAGGGCTTTTGCCTCCAAAAATTCCATAAGGACGAGGATTCCTCCCAGACCAAAGCTGCCCCCTCCGCCAAACCTGGCTGCCATCGGAGGCCCAAACGCGCCCTACAAAATGACATCTGCCAAGCGGGCTCTTGAGTTTGGCTTCTTGAGGAAAAGTGCCTCCTTTCGGAGTCAACTTGCCTAACTAGCCTGCGGCCTGTGCTGGGCTTTTGCCTACAAAAATTCCATAAGGACGAGGATTTCTCCCAGACCAAAGCTGCCCCCTCCTCCAAACCTGGCTGCCATCGGAGGCCGAAACGTGCCCTACAAAATGACATCTGCCAAGTGGGCTCTTGAATTTGGCTTCTTGGGTGGAAGTACCTCCTTTCAAAGCCAACTTGCCTGCGGCCCGTCCTGGGCTTTTGACTCCAAAAATTCCAGAAGGACGAGGATTTCTCCCAGACCAAAGCTGCCCCCTCCTCCAAACCTGGCTGCCATCGGAGGCCCAAACGCGCCCTACAAAATGACACCTGCCAAGTGGGCTCTTGAGTTTGGCTTCTTGGGGAAAATTGCCTCCTTTCGGAGTCAACTTGCCGGCGGCCCATGCAGGGCTTTTGCCTACAAAAATTCCATAAGGACGAGGATTCCTCCCAGACCAAAGCTGCCCCCTCCGCCAAACCTGGCTGCCATCGGAGGCCCAAACGCGCCCTACAAAATGACATCTGCCAAGCGGGCTCTTGAGTTTGGCTTCTTGAGGAAAAGTGCCTCCTTTCGGAGTCAACTTGCCGGCGGCCCATGCAGGGCTTTTGCCTCCAAAAATTCCATAAGGACGAGGATTTCTCCCAGACCAAAGCTGCCCCCTCCTCCAAACCTGGCTGCCATCGGAGGCCCAAACGCGCCCTACAAAATGACACCTGCCAAGTGGGCTCTTGAGTTTGGCTTCTTGGGGAAAAGTGCCTCCTTTCGGAGCCAACTTGCCTAACTTGCCTGCGGCCCGTCCTGGGCTTTTGCCTACAAAAATTCCATAAGGACGAGGATTTCTCCCAGACCAAAGCTGCCCCCTCCTCCAAACCTGGCTGCCATCGGAGGCCCAAACGCGCCCTACAAAATGACACCTGCATTGAGGGTTCTTGAGTTTGGCTTCCTGGGGAAAAGTGCCTCCTTTCGGAGTCAACTTGCCTGCGGCCCATGCAGGGCTTTTGCCTCCAAAAATTCCATAAGGACGAGGATTTCTCCCAGACCAAAGCTGCCCCCTCCTCCAAACCTGGCTGCCATTGGAGGCCCAAACGTGCCCTACAAAATGACACCTGCCAAGTGGGCTCTTGAGTTTGGCTTCTTGGGTGGAAGTGCCTCCTTTCAAAGCCAACTTGCCTGCGGCCCGTCCTGGGCTTTTGCCTCCAAAAATTCCATAAGGACGAGGATTTCTCCCAGACCAAAGCTGCCCCCTCCTCCAAACCTGGCTGCCATCGGAGGCCCAAACGCGCCCTACAAAATGACATCTGCCAAGTGGGCTCTTGAGTTTGGCTTCTTGGGGGAAAGTGCCTCCTTTCGGAGCCAACTTGCCTAACTTGCCTGCGGCCCATCCTGGGCTTTTGCTACAAAAATTCCATAAGGACGAGGATTTCTCCCAGACCAAAGCTGCCCCCTCCTCCAAACCTGGCTGCCATCGGAGGCCGAAACGTGCCCTACAAAATGACATCTGCCAAGTGGGCTCTTGAATTTGGCTTCTTGGGTGGAAGTACCTCCTTTCAAAGCCAACTTGCCTGCGGCCCGTCCTGGGCTTTTGCCTACAAAAATTCCAGAAGGACGAGGATTTCTCCCAGACCAAAGCTGCCCCCTCCTCCAAACCTGGCTGCCATCGGAGGCCCAAACGCGCCCTACAAAATGACATCTGCCAAGTGGGCTCTTGAGTTTGGCTTCTTGGGTGGAAGTGCCTCCTTTCAAAGCCAACTTGCCTAACTAGCCTGCGGCCCGTGCTGGGCTTTAGACTACAAAAATTCCATAAGGACGAGGATTTCTCCCAGACCAAAGCTGCCCCCTCCTCCAAACCTGGCTGACATCGGAGGCCCAAACGCGCCCTACAAAATGACACCTGCCAAGTCGGCTCTTGAGTTTGGCTTCTTGGGGAAAAGTGACTCCTTTCAAAACCAACTTGCCTGCGTCCCGTCCTGGGCTTTTGCTACAAAAATTCCATAAGGACGAGGATTCCTCCCAGACCAAAGCTGCCCCCTCCTCCAAACCTGGCTGCCATCGGAGGCCCAAACGCGCCCTACAAAATGACATCTGCCAAGTGGGCTCTTGAGTTTGGCTTTCTGGGGAAAAGTGCCTCCTTTCGGAGTCAATTTGCCTGCGGCTCATGCAGGGGTTTTGCCTACAAAAATTCCATAAGGACG
Organism: Cinclus cinclus; assembly: GCF_963662255.1. Taxonomy (NCBI): domain Eukaryota; kingdom Metazoa; phylum Chordata; class Aves; order Passeriformes; family Cinclidae; genus Cinclus; species Cinclus cinclus. Next base: position 248,939 of record NW_026912191.1, read on the forward strand.
AGGATTTCTCCCAGACCAAAGCTGCCCCCTCCTCCAAACCTGGCTGCCATCGGAGGCCCAAACGCGCCCTACAAAATGACACCTGCCAAGTGGGCTCTTGAGTTTGGCTTCTTGGGGAAAAGTGACTCCTTTCAAAACCAACTTGCCTAACTTGCCTGCGGCCCGTCCTGGGCTTTTGAGTACAAAAATTCCAGAAGGACGAGGATTTCTCCCAGACCAAAGCTGCCCCCTCCTCCAAACCTGGCTGCCATCGGAGGCCCAAACGCGCCCTACAAAATGACACCTGCCAAGTGGGCTCTTGAGTTTGGCTTCTTGGGGAAAAGTGCCTCCTTTCAAAGCCAACTTGATTAACTTGCCTGCGGCCCGTCCTGGGCTTTTGCCTACAAAAATTCCAGAAGGACAAGGATTTCTCCCAGGCCAAAGCTGCCCCCTCCTCCAAACCTGGCTGCCATCGGAGGCCCAAACGCGCCCTACAAAATGACACCTGCCAAGTGGGCTCTTGAGTTTGGCTTCTTGGGGAAAAGTGACTCCTTTCAAAACCAACTTGCCTGCGTCCCGTCCCGGACGATTGCTACAAAAATTCCATAAGGACGAGGATTCCTCCCAGACCAAAGCTGCCCCCTCCTCCAAACCTGGCTGCCATCGGAGGCCCAAACGCGCCCTACAAAATGACATCTGCCAAGCGGGCTCTTGAGTTTGGCTTCTTGGGGAAAAGTGCCTCCTTTCGGAGTCAACTTGCCGGCGGCCCATGCAGGGCTTTTGTCTCCAAAAATTCCATAAGGACGAGGATTTCTCCCAGACCAAAGCTGCCCCCTCCTCCAAACCTGGCTGCCATCGGAGGCCCAAACGCGCCCTACAAAATGACACCTGCCAAGTGGGCTCTTGAGTTTGGCTTCTTGGGGAAAAGTGCCTCCTTTCGGAGCCAACTTGCCTAACTAGCCTGCGGCCTGTGCTGGGCTTTTGCCTACAAAAATTCCATAAGGACGAGGATTTCTCCCAGACCAAAGCTGCCCCCTCCTCCAAACCTGGCTGCCATCAGAGGCCCAAACGCGCCCTACAAAA